>NW_024543990.1:1100000-1354732 GCF_018167655.1 Microtus oregoni | reverse complement strand
TCCTCCTCCTCCTCCTCCTCCTCCTCCTCCTCCTCCTCCTCCTCTTCCTTTTTTTCCTGGGGTCTTTCGTGGTACAGACTGGCCTCCAGATCAAAATACAATTGAGGATGACCTTGAACTGCTGATCTTTCTGCCTCCACCTTTCAGGTACTGAAATTACAGCTGTGCACCACGCTGCCTGGCAAGGGCATCAGTTTTTGTGTGTACGACTGCCAAAAGAATATTGTTATACAATGCAATGTATGTTCATTAGGAATGAGACTAGCGAATGAATTTTTAAAGAAGACAATATTAAATACGCAGGGGGAAAGACTTTTCTTATTCAGAAGACGGTGAAAAAAAGAAGAAATCTTTGTTGGATAAAATAAAAATCTACTAGCAGGAAACACCAGTAACAACATAGACGAAGAAAAGAAATATACAGACTTACACACAAACTAAATAAGAAGCTTCCCAACATGCTAAAACACACCTGACACTCCTTCAAGGAGTAGACGTGGGACATGTAGCCAGGAAGCCGTCATGCTTTTAAAAAAGAAATGGCGGGACTGGAAGGATGGCTCACCCGTGAAAGGCTAGGCTCACAAGCAAAGATATAAAGTAAGGAAATGATGAGCATGGGAGACTACTAGGAAAGGTGCTTGCCATAAGTCTGACAACCCTAAGTTTATATCACCAAAACACATGTTAAAAACTCAAGCATGTATAATCCTAGGCACTCCTATCAGGAGATGAGAGGTGGATACAGGGATTTCCAGATGTTCTGAGGCCAACTAGCTGTGCTTACATAACAGCAAAGAGACTATCTCAGATAAGGTTATGGCAAGGCAAGGACCAACACCCAAAGGTTGTCCTCAGACCTCCGCATGTATATCATAACACATGTACACCTGCACTGACAAATACGAACGAGTGCATCCACATGCACACATACATGTACACAGGCACACACACACAGGGGGTGGAGAGAGACAGGAAAGGGAGGGAAGGAGGAAGGAAGGAAGGAGAGAGAGAGAGAGAGAGAGAGAGAGAGAGAGAGAGAGAGAGAGAGAGAGAGAGAGAGAGAGAGAGAGAGAGGATAATATTTAGTCTGTATTATGTGCCCGGTTTCTAGCTGATTTGATTTACACTTGGCCACTTGCTTAATCATCTCAACTAGACCTATGAAGGGGAGGTCCTAGTATTGTTCCATTCTCCAGATCTAGAAGCTGGAGTTCACAGTGATATGTAACTTTCCCAGGAATGCTTGCTCCTGGGAAGTGGGAGAGATTGAATTGGAACCCAGGGGTTCGTGTCTAGATTTTACGGTTGTAGCCACCAAACCAGGATTCTCAAATATAAAATGTACATCTGAGTCACTTAGGAGGCCTGTTGAAGCACAAATGGGCCCTTGCCCCAGAGTCTGTGATTTAGTAGATCTGGGGCAGAGCCTGAGAACTGGCATGCCTAAACCTCCCAGGTGATATTGATGCTGTTAGTCTAGGGCCCTCACTTCAAGAAGCACTGTTTGCACTGCTCTGCTAAGACATAAAGAGGCAGAGAAAATGCCTCTTGCTAAGTATCAAGGTACGCACACCCTGCTGTGACCATGCAATGCCCATATAAACTCCATCTGCACAGATCACCCCCTGAGACAGTAACACAACTCTGGGGGATTAGCCAGACAAAATTCAATTAGCCCCACATTACTGGTGGGTAAATATGCCCTCTGGGACATTATTGGTTAAGAAGTAGCAGAGTCTGCAAGATGCCACATCTTCCGTTCCATGTGTCAGTGTTTTCTTCCCGCCACAGGAAGATGAGACAGGAAAGCGAAATACAAGTGAAAAAAGATCATCTAAGTCAGCGGTTCTCAGCCTTCCTAGTGCTGCGGCCCTTTAATACGGCTCCTCACATTGTGGTGACCCCCAACCATAAGATGATTTTCATTGTTACTTCATAACTGTCATTTTGTTACTGTCATAAATTGTAATGTAAATATCTGATATGTGACTCCACAGGGGTCGTGACCCACAGGTTGAGAACCACTGATCTAAATGAAGGATAGCCATCAGAAATAAGTCTTTTGAAAATGAAGAGCTGGGGATAATGCCACTTGAAACCCTTCCTCAAAAGTATCAAAAAAAGAGGAAAGGAGGAGGAGGGAGGGATGAGGAGAGGGGAGGCAAGGGGAGGGGAGGGGAAAGTGAGGAAGGGAGAGCAAAGGCAGATAAATAGGAAAGCTTGTGGGTTTGGAGCAGACATGAGTAGAAAGAAGCTGAGCAGTTGCTTAGAGCAATTTGTCTCTTTCATACTCCAGCTTTCTCTGTTGGGATCAG
Organism: Microtus oregoni; assembly: GCF_018167655.1. Classification (NCBI taxonomy): domain Eukaryota; kingdom Metazoa; phylum Chordata; class Mammalia; order Rodentia; family Cricetidae; genus Microtus; species Microtus oregoni. The sequence continues at coordinate 1,352,414 of NW_024543990.1, read as the reverse complement.
TTTTCTGTTAACAGAAGCAAAATACCTAGCCACTGAAAACGTGGAAATGTTCATTTTGGCTTGTAGTTTGGGAAGCTTCAAGCCATGGTCAATTGGCCCCATTTCTTTTTAGGCCTGTGGTCAGGCAGCAGATGGTGACGGGGATGGGTAGCAGTGACAGCCCATTCAACTCATGGTAGGACAGAGGGAGAAAAAGGAAGAGGGGATGCAGAAGCCCATTGTCCCCTTCAGGAGCACACTATCAAAGAGCTCAAGCCTTCCATGAGACAGGTTTCCATCACTTTCCAATAGCAGCTAGTTGGGAACCAAACCTTTAAAACATGTGACTTCAGGAGACACTTTGGATCCAAACGATAGCACTGATGAATTGATTTCTTTTTACAGTGATTCTAAATATGTGGCCTTCAGAAATGAAGAACCTAGGACCATCCTAATCCTCTGAGTCAGAAACTCTAGAGGGAGCCCAGCACTTAATGTTGTAAATAGTCTCTAGGTAACACTGGTTATATATATATATACATATATTCATTCCAAGGTAGAACCTGGCTAAAAACACTAGCTAAAACAGTACTCCTGGGCCCATGCTTCGAGCAAAAAGCTGGTGAGATGTGAGATTTGAGCCCACACATGCTATGGTGTATTCTTGCTTTGCTACGTCACCCATCGTGTGTTCCAGAAACAACCCACGAAGGCAAATGATTTTCTGAATTGAGTGTTTGATTTGTAGATTTTATTTATGTGTATCTGTTTGCATGTGCGTGCATGCATGCGTGTGTGGAGATGGGAAGAAAGCATCACACACCTCCGCACTGGAGATACAGGCATTTGTGGGGCACCTGACTTGTTATATGCATGCCAGGGTCTCAACCCTAGTCCTCAGGACTACGCAGCAAGCACTCTCAGGCACTCCAGCTTCATGTTTTGAGTTAAATAGGAGTCCTTTGCTGCTTCTCAGAACCTTCCATAAGTATTGATTCGTGCTAATAATCACTGATAACAATTACTATGTTCTAGCCATTGCTCAAAGCCTTAAAAAGACCAAGTCTTTTGAAACTCATCTAATAACCTTTTGCACTTGGCATTGTTATACAGATGGGGAAACTGAGTCACAAAGAGGCTTGTCTTGTGCACCTTGTTCCTGGTGGAACAGTTAAAAGAGATTGCAAGGTTCTTTTTTTGTAAGAAGGATGGGAGCCTTTATTAATAATCCTACATAACTCAAACAAATTAGAGACAATAATGTGGGTTCGTGTGTCTTCTTGGAGTGCTATAAGAAAATACCAGTGAGTGGGCGGCTTCAATAGCAGATAATCGTTATCTCACTGTCTGGCAGTTACAAGTCCAAGGTGCCAGCATTGGTCTCTAGTGAGGACTTTCTCCTTGCCTTGAGGACAGCCAGCCTCTCACTGAGTCCTGCGTGGCCTGTCCTCTGTGGCCAGGGAATGATGACGTTTGCTGTGATATTTCCACTCCTCCTCCTCTTTCCTCTTCCTTTTCCTTTGGATGAAAGTCCTGTCAAGTTTGGTCCTTTTCCCATTTTGAGCAATTTAGCCTTAACTACCTTACTAAGAGCACTATATCCAAACACAGTCACAGTGGAAACGGCAGTTCTAGCAAATGAATCGGGTGACACATGATTCGCTCTATCTTCATTAGACCCTAGAACAGCGCGTCTCAACCTTCCTAAGGCTGTGACCCTTTAATACAGTTCCTCTTGTTGTGCTGACCCCCAACCATAAAATTATTTCATTGTTACTTCATAACTGTAATGTTGATTGCAAGATTCTTTGGCAATCCTGGGGATGGCTCGTGTCCATCATCCTGGCAAGTATTTAATAAAGCTTGCTTCAAATTTGAAAGAGAGAGAGAGAGAGAGAGAGAGAGAGAGAGAGAGAGAGAGAGAGAGAGAGAGAGAGAGAGAGAGAGAGAGAGAGAGAGAGATTGCAAAATTATGATTTAAACTCAGGGCCTATAGTTCCAAAGTTCATCCATGTAATTTCTATACTGCATTTCTTTCTGTGCTGGCTCAAACTTACTGTATTGGTAAGGCTAACTTTGAATTTCTGGTCTCCACCTCCCAAGTGCTGAGATTACAGTTGTGCACTACCATATGTGGCTTTCCTTTAGCCATCCTAACCCCTCTGCCGTGGGAGACTCTGTTGCTTGTTATCTGTGCATCTATACAGCAAAAATAAACAATGGTAGAATCTCCAATGATGAGAGGCACTGAAAATAGGTTGGTTCAGTTCACCCAGACACCTATCCTGCTATCCCCAAACAAGAATAACATTTTATCTTTCTTGTCCCATGGCAGGATAGTGCTGAAGAATGTTCTTCGTTGCCTCTTAGAGTTCCTCAGTTGGATTGTGTCCCTATGCCCATAGTAGTCACCTGCTCCTTAATGTCCCCATTATTGGCTTTGCTTCTTTCCCCTTTTCACTTAAATGCTCCCTCCCTCTACTGGTTGAGGTAATCTCCTCACCTCTGCTTGGAAACACATCCACCTTCAACATACAGCCAAACGCTCCTTCATCCAGAAAGCCAAGAAGAGAGCTCACAGATCTCTTTCTCTGGTATGCCCTTCTCTCTTTCTCCCTCCTGATAGGCATCGCCTGGGACTGTGTTGATGCTGAACTCCTGTAGCCTCCAGGTCTTTTGCTGCATCCTCAGTGCCAGGCAGGAAAGGAGACTGGTGGGGATAATGGGTAGACTGACAAGAGGAAAGCTAACATATACTTAGAGCCTGCTCCTTACCGGGTCTTTCCAGTGTTTGTAAAAATTATCTCGCATCTTTCTCCCAAACCCTTCATGGTGGGTATCTTCTTCACTCCAGTTTACAGATGGAAAAACTGTGGATCAAAGGAATTAAGCCCTTTGATCAGAGTCACGGGTAGGAAGATCTGGACAGTAAGTGTCTGAGACTAGAGTTAAACCTGGCAGTGAAACCTGGGGAGGAAGAGACGGAGCACGGAGGCAAGCTAAGAGAGATGAGGCTCTCCAGCTCTAGAATGCAAACACAGTAGTTTCACCCTGGAAGCCTGGGAGATGACTCAGTAGCCCTTGTCAGCAGGGAGAGGTGGGTCTGACACTCTTGTGAGGCCACCGGCCAACTGAAAGAATCCTCAGACTTTAATACATCCGGTTGTCTTGCTAGATGACATTTGTGAGAGTCATTTTCAGTCTACTGGAAGCCCAAATCAGATGGGTCACGACTCATCTCCATTCCCTAGTTCTTCCTTCCTGGGATGATGCCTTACTTCTTTCTGGTCTTTGAAGGAGGTCTCCTTTTAGGTACAGCTATTCTATTTTCCAGAGGGCAGATGACATAATAGTGAAAGATGGTTATAATTTCATTCCTGCCAAATTGTCTTCACCATTTGGAAACAATTACACTTTTGAAACAGCTTGGTGAGCTCATAAGCTATAAACCCCAGCTTTAGAGATCGCCCTGTGCTGCAGACATTTCTGGTGGTAAGTTGCTTTACAATTCTCCTTCTCCAATCCTCGCTGTCTCTCCTCCTACCCTTTCATGCATCGCATCGTTCTCCAATGACCAGTCTTCCTTACAGGGAAGACGATAATGAAGCAGTAGGTGGGCTGACATGATACCACCTGCCACCTTCGGCTCACGATTCTCTACTACCAAACCCAACGCTGCCCTCCTCCCTCTGTCTCCACCTTGTGCCTGTAAAACCGAAACTTTGAATTTCACCATGATCAATCTCCTGGCCAATTTCACAACTCCCCCCAAATCCTAGCCCTGCAGCCAGGTATGAAGTCACTTCTGTTGGGTTGTGATTCTCCTGAGAAGGTAAAATGGTGACAAGGAGTTATAGAGATTCTGATTAGATTATGGGGAGTGCTGATAGTAGAGAATGCTGCATCCCACTTTTTACTTGCCCTCCTGTAAGGAGTCCTTGCAGGGCCCAAATAGCAAAACAGGGCAAGCAGAGAGACAAGGAGTGATGGAACGAGATTTGGACAAGGAAAAGCCAGGAGGCAATCTCCTCAAGTCTCTTTCAACTCTTGTGTGCTGGGCAGGGAACCTAAATGGCCCTTGTGTTCCTAGTGGGTGACCGTGTTGAGAGCCATGGGAAGAGACAAGGTAGCAAAGACTCTGGCATGAAGAACCCAGATAGATGCCTGATGAAGGGTATTTGGTGGTGATAGCTGAAAGGAATTTCTCCAAGGTTAGATAAGATTCTAAAAGAAAAGACCGTGGGCCCACTAGATGCAGCCTTCAGCACTGGGTGCCAATTAGATTCTGAATGTGTTAGTTAACTTTTCTTATTGCTGTGACAAAAGACAGAGAGGGAGGGAGGGGCATGTAGAGGGAGAGAGGGTGGGGCCAGGACAAGTTTATTTAGACTCACAGTTCCAGGGTATAGTTCATTACGGCAGGGAAGTGATGGCAGATGGTCAAATTGCACCCACAGTTAAGAAACAGATATGATTGCTACTGTTTGGCTTCCTTTCTCCTTTTTATTTATCCCAAGACCCAGCCCTCTAAAATAGTGCTGCCTACATTTAAGGTGGCTCTTCCTACCCCAATTTACCTGATTTAGAAGCTCACAGACATGCTCAGAGGTTTGGTTTCAAGGTGATTGGGAATCTCATCCAGATGACGGTCAACATTAGCCATCGCATGGAGGAACCCTCCAGGGTGAAAGAGATCCCTGTAGAGGCTGTTGAGAACTCCAGGCTGAGCAGTAGGACGACTTCACAGGCTCTCACTCTTTTTTTCTTGTGTCCCATTCCTAGCCTGCATGCCATCTTGAGTACGAGAAGAAACAGGCGGAAGAAAAAGATCTTGCATTTATTCGATTGACATTGAAATAACTGGGGACCATTTAGCACAAAGGACATGAGGATACTTTTTATGTGTGGTGTTGGGGATTGAGCACAGAGCCGTGTGTATGATATGTCAGAGCTTTACAGCTGAGCTGTATCCCTGGACCCAACAAAGCTACTGTCTGTCATCAGATTTCAGGATCCCTTCCCTCTTCTCTCTGTGTAATAAAAGCACCCAAACAAGGTAAAGCAATTCCAGACATCAATGGAAGTTCAGAAGCTTTGCTTACTTGTTTATTGTGGCTATTGTTTCTACAAGTCAATTATGTCTATAAACTTTAAGGCATGCTAAAAGTCACACATAGTAGACATTTAAGGTATGTTTATACCATGCTAGGAATTGTTGAGGCCCATTGTCATATCCTGAATTGGACTCTTCCTTCTGGTTTCATCTATCTAGGTGCTTGGAGGTAAGGATAACATCTTCTATCTCTTGATTGTCCTCCATAGTGTCTAATATATAATGAGTACCCAGTCAACCCGAGTTAGCTGGTTGGAATTGATTTGTGACCATAGACTAAAACTTAGAGATTTTCTAAGGCATGGACCTTTCTCCACAGCTTATATATCAGCAGTGTTATTGTCTGAATGCAGTGATTTCCAGTAGAACACATGCTACCCCTCGAAACTTCTGTAGATCTCAGTGAGAAGACTGAACCTTGCCAAGGATTCCTCTTGAAAGACGTGCTTTCCTTCCTCATAGGACGAATGATCTCACCTGATGGCCCATTGAGATTCTTTAGCAGTCTGATACCTGTGAGTTCATCCACCCAACCTTAAGGTGTCAGATTATTAATTCATTGTCCTGGATTTGAGGGTAACCTTGAGTTCTGCCTTGGACATAACACTATTCTGAGAATTCTGTGTGATTTCTGCGTTGCTTGTTATCTAAGCCAGGCTCTCTCAAACTTAGCTGTTCCGTGGACTCACCTGGGGATTAAAAAAAAAGAAAGCCTGCCACCTGCTTCTACCCCCAAAGATCCTTATGCCATTGGTCTGGGTACTGGACTTCCTTAATATGATCTAAGTGATTTTAGCAGGACCTGGAGCCTCTCATCTCTGTGATCCCATCTGAAAGATGGCTCCTATTCACAGTTCCAGTTATGAAGGTGAAAACATTTCAAAGTTTTTTCCTTTAGACTGTAATGAAGATTGAATCCAGGGCTTTGATCATGCTAAACAAACACTCTACCACTGCTCTATGTCCCCAGTCCCAAAGCCATATGTAGCAGGACTTCTTGGACCAACAGCCTCCAAATCATGACACGGAGACTTACTATTAATTATAAATGTTCAGCCTTAGCTTAGGATTGTCCCATTAGCTCTTATAACTTATTTTAACCTGTTTCTCTTCATCTATGTTTTCCCTTGGGACTTTTTACTTTTTTCTTATCCTGCATACCCACTTTCCTGCTTTCTCTATGTCTGGCTGACTCCTGTCATCTCCCTCTCTTTCTCCCTCATCCTCTCTAGATTCTTCCTCCTACTTATTCTCTATACCCGCCAACCCTGCCTATCCCTCTACTGCCTAGCTATTGGCCATTCAGCTTTTTATTAGACCAACCAGGTGCCTTAGATAGGCAAGGTAAAACAAATGCAACAATCCTTACATAGTTAAACCAATACTCTGTTGTGCAACAGCCATATAATTTTTAAAAATAAAGGTTATTTTTAACATGAGCAGATTTTAAAGACTTAAAATTACAGTGAGGTCAACAAATCTCTTGGCTTCAAAATTGGTAAAAATTCTAGAGTGGCTCTTGCTGGCTGGCAAATGCCTGGCCCTTTATGGAAGTCCCAGTGTCTCTATGTGTAATTCAGTAGCCATAGCTCATAGGACTAACGTTGACAACAGTAGCCACAACAACATGACTGCCTTCTTATAAGTCTTCATAACTTACAAAATACCTTGGCTCATGTTATTTCACTGAGGTAGAGAAATGTCTCTCTCAATCCTCATTTTACAATTGGGAAGATGAAGGCCCAGAAAGAAACAACATCAAGATCTGGAAAGAAGCTCCCCCAAACCCCATGTGTGCCAGACTGCCAGAAGTGCTTATTTGGGGCTTGGAAAGTTTGAGTCACTTCCAAGTTCGCACAGTTGGCAAATGGAGGTGGTAGGACTCTAGAACTTGTGTTCTTCACTGCTTCCCCAGTGTTTACTCACTCAGGCACATGAACGCGGTTTTTATATGACTTTGCCATGATTCATTCTGGGATGGATTTGTAACCCCTTCACCCTGCAAAGCACTGGGTAAAAATTAAGAAAGGCCCAAAGGAATGAAATCCATAGTTCCACTGATTTCAGTTACTAGGAATTAGGCCGATGTTCCAGGAAAGCATGTTAGTAAAATGTATCTTGAGAGGGGGTATACCCTTAGTTCAATTAGTAAGAGATCTCATGTGAGTAAGATCGCAGGCTCGTGAAAACAACCCACCGATATGCGGCACAGATGCTTTCCCAATGATGCTATGGCCATCATGTTAAGTCTTTTACATAGTGTCTTCTTTGGTCCATACCCTTTCTTCTGTTTTTCTTTTAGAAATTCAAAGTTCTTTCATGGGATTATAATATTCAGTAGAGCATCAAATTATTTTTAATTTAAGGAGAAAAGTGACAATATAAGTTGGACACCATGCTTGCTTCAAGAAGTAGATTTAAATGGCTTATGATGGTGTCACTAATTGGATGGATAAGACTTGGCAAAAAAGCTGTATTGCCTTCCAACTACATGGACATTTTTGTTTGCTGTTAATTTGAAATATGTTTTGTTGTTAATCAAAACTAGATTTGCACTACCATGTAACAAATTCTGTGTTGGTGGGGTACAAATAGGAGACAATGAGTTTGAGTTACTGAGGAATTTTAATTTTCAAAGTAAAAACTGTTTAAGGTCAGGGCCTTTACTTTGTTTCTTACTGTAACTTCAGCACCTGTTACAGATGTAGGCCTTCAACATCTGGGAGTTAAAAAGAAAGTAGGACAAATTACGTGCTATTTCTTCAACTTGAACTAGGTAGCGTGCTTATGGATATTCTCACTAACCAAACATTAGAGAATAGGTAAGGTCATTTCATAGTTAGAGTAGAAATCATATAACATGCAAATCATAGAATAAACATCATTATATTTTGAATATCCTCTATAAATTACTGATACCATATTATTTTCACAAAGTAAAAATGTCCACTTTTATAGAAAGGGAAACCCCATCCAGGAACGCAGAAGAACACAGTCTGAATGAATAGTAATGGCAATGTTTGGTTGGTACTGTTGTGATAAAATGATTTACAAATGTAGTTTAACTTCATTCAGAGTACTCAACCCCATTTTGCAAGCTTGGAAATATTAACAGAAATGTTAGGATCGTAATCACGACAGAACAGTCAGGCGCTGGTGGCACACACCTTTAATCCCAGCACTCTGGAGGCAGAGGCAGGTGGATCTCTGAGTTCAAGGCCAGGTTGGTCTACAGACTGAGTTTCAGGACAGGCTCCAAAACTACACAGAGAAACCTTGTCTCAAGAAACAAAATCAAACAACAACAACAACAACAAAAAGACAGAGCCATGATCAAATCAGTTTCTCTGGGGCACCCAGTCTCTTTGTCATCTTGAAGGATTGCTTAGCATGTATGTTCATTCATACATTGGAAATAAATGGTATTGGGCATTTTAATCATGGAGAGAGGATTAGCAAGACAGAGTCATGGATTGCAAAAATTGCAGCGTTCCAGATCAGATGTTCAAAGCCCACGATAAGAGCTCTCATGCAAATAAGGGCACAATACCATTTAAAAAAAGAAAAAGGAAGAAGAAGAAAAACCACCAAGATAAATTAAGATGCTTTTGCAACAATGTTGTGGCCATGGTGTTTAGGTTTTTACATGGTGTGGTGGTTTCAAAGAAAATGGCTCCCCAAAGGGAGTGGCAATATTTGGTATGGCCTTGTTGGAGGACGCGTGTCACTGTGGAGGTGGCCTTTGAGGTGTCATATATGCTCAAGCCATGCCACTTCCTGTTGCCTGTAAGCCAAGATGTAACACTCTCAGCTCCTGCTCCAGCACCATATCTGCCTGCATGCCACCATGTTCCCCGCCATGCTGATAATGGACTGAACCTCTGAAACTGTAAGCCACCACCTCAATTAAATGTTTTCCTTTATAAGAGTTTCAGTGGTCCTGATGCCTCTTCACACCAATAAAAACCCTAACTAAGACGCATGATGTCCTGCACTGCCCATAGGAAAAGCCATTAGGACAGAAACTACCAGTTTACAAAGGCCTAGAGGCATGATAAGGGTCTTCCATGTATGAATACAGCAGCACGAATTAAGGGTTAGATGTGACATCAAAACAGAGGCAACTATAAAAATTCAGCTTTTCCAACTAAATAGGCTTTTTTTCCCCTCTTAAGTGGGAATATCCATAATTTCAACTTTTCTTAGTGGTTTTCACCAGCAAATTCATTGTCAGCAGATCTGGCTTGTCACACAGTAGTTACCCTCTTGAGGGTCCTGGAGGAACTATGGCCTGGTGCTTTGCTGGCAACGAAGTTGGGAGAGTGAATCACAAAGAGGGGAATTCATATTCAGGCTGAAAAGTGAAAGAAATCCTTCCATTAGTACCAATCGCTTGACTTTCGACCTTGTCACTGTCATGACAAAGAATCAGAGATAAAATGGTGGCTGAGGGTGATGGTTTTAGCATTAATCTTATCCCATCATTAGTTTAAAGGGCATTAATTACTGAATCTCACCCTTTTTAATTTTTTAAAATAGATTTTAGTTGAACTAAAGTTGCATCACTTTCTCCTTTCCCTTTCCTCTCACCAGCTCCTCTTAGGTACCCTCCAGCCCCTCGCATGGCCCCCACTCTCAAGTTGATAGCCTCTTTTTTGTTGTTATTGTTACAGATATATACATATATATTGTTGCATATATACATATAACATACATATATGTGTGTATAACAATACAAACATAAATACAACCTAATGAGTCCGCTTTTACTGTTTATATATGGTTTCAGGGCTGACCCCTCTGCATTGGACAACCAATAAAGGGGTTCAACCCTTGGGGGAGGCCAATTCTCCTTCTTTCAGTAGTTACCTATGGTTCTTTGTCTAGGGGTAGGACCCGCAAATTTTTCCCTTTCTACATTAGCTGTCCATTGATGTTGTAATTGTTCTAGTCTTGAATATGCAGCCATTTCTAGGAGAGACCGTTTCACAGCAAACAGACTTTCTGGTATTCTAACTCCCATGATCTTTCTGCCCCTCCTTCCTCAATGTTCCCTGAGTCATAGGATTGTTTTTTTTTTTTTTTTTTGGTTTTTCGAGACAGGGTTTCTCTGTGGTTTTGGAGCCTGTCCTGGAACTAGCTCTTGTAGACCAGGCTGGTCTCGAACTCACAGAGATCCACCTGCCTCTGCCTCCCGAGTGCTGGGATTAAAGGCGTGCGCCACCACCGCCCGGCCGAGTCATAGGATTGTTATGTAGATATAACCATTGAGGCTGGACGTCCCATAATTTCTTGATCTCTATTATATGTCTAGTGTAATTTTCTGTGATGGTCTCCATTTGAAGTAGGGAGAGACTTCTTTGATAAGGGGGAGGTCGCTATATTTATCTGTGGGTATAATGTTAAGATTTAGAATGCAGTAAGGAGGTATGCTGGTCTAGCAAAGTGGTGATAGTAGACTCTTTACTAAGGCCTATGACCTCACTTTCCCTGAGAAGTTAGCTAGGTTTCCAGTACCAGACATGATTCCCCTCCTCTTGATTGGGCCTTGAATCCAAGTGGATAACTGTTGGCTACCACAAACATGTGAGGACCACTTATTGCATCTTTATGTATACATATTTTGCCATGCTGGTCTTGTCCTGGTTCATAGGTGTTGCAGCTGGATAGGATTGTTTAATTGCTTCCCTCCTTTGGTAGCTTGCCTAGTGTTTTCTGGTACTATGTAAGCTAGATCACAGGAAGGAGTCCTTCAAGTCAGATCCAGCTCAAATAATTCCTAGTCCTGAGTCCCAACTGTGTAGTGCCTTCAACAATAAGGGCCTACCCTCAGCCACTGAGAGTCAACCAAGGGCTACATTGATAATCTATATTGTTTTGGGAGTCACCTACTAACAATTTGAAAGAAGGTTTCTTGTGCCTAGTATGGAAGTTTTGTTAGTCTATGGTTCTTGTGGGGAGCATTGTCAACCCAAGTGGCTTAATTTCCTTTAAGATAACTCTTGCTGGGTGATAGTGACACACATCTTTAATCCCAACACTCAGGAGGCAGAGGCAGGTGGATCTCTGAGTTCCAGGGCAGCCAAGGCTACACAGAGAAACCGTGTCTCAAAAAGCAAAATAAAACCAAAACCAAACAAACAAACAAAAAATAAAACAACCAAAAAAAAAAAAAAACAGACCAAACAAACAGAAATATCAATCTCTTTTCATGGTTGTCCCCTAGGTGGTGCTGTCCACAGCAAATTTGGGCTCTTTACAGTGAAGAAAGCAGGCCCTCTGTGGATCTGGGTCCCTGTTCAACACCCCTCCCCTGACTCCCCCACTCTCAGCTCTCTACTTGATGTTGCTTATTGGATTTTATAAATGGAAAACAAACTTTATCTCTTCAAACACCTGAGATTCTCGAGTTTATCACAGCTTGCCATAGTTTAACTAATACACCCGATTCTGCCCTTCTAACCAGTATTATTGGTATATCTCATTCTGCCACTGAAGGTAGGATAAGGTGAGATGGACAGCTTTTCCTCCTAGGGATCGTATTAAAACCCGAATTCACACGCCCTAAGGAAACTGTAGGAGTATGCTATGACCTTTACTGCGATACCCAATTGCCGAACTGGAGCTGTTGGAGTGCAGGAAGATTCAGCAGAGCCAATTATTTTTTCTGTACCAACCCAGGTCACTGTGATGTTCACAGTATGAGCATAAGGTTAAGAGCTCTGGGCCCTGGTCTTTCGGGGGCCAAATTTTAACCTCTGAGTTTAGCAAAGGGCTTAGGCCTTGTGTTTCAGTTTCCTTTTCTGTAAAGTGGTAGCACCTATCTCCCAGAGCGTTGTGACTTCATACAGATAAAGCAGATGCCTGTAATGCGCCTGACTCATGGTGAGTGGATACAAGCCACTAGCACTACAGACCAGCAGTGTCTGTAGAAACCATTGTGTGATGAAGAAGTGTTCTCTAACTGTTGTCCGCTCAGTGCCGCGGCCACCAGCCACGTGTGACTGCTAAGCACTTCAACCTTGACCACAGCACTCAAGTTTTTATTGTTTTTAACTAGTTTAAATTGCTTGTAGGAAAAAAATACAAGTTTATTTGGTACACAACAGACAGAACAGGGGATATGGCCGCTGCAGAAGAACTACCTGCCTAATTAATTTAAATTTTAATTGTCACACGGGAACTGGTGGCTGCCATGTTGGACAGCACAACTGTAAACTATATAATCTAATTGTCATAAAAGTTTTCTGTTTCGAACTAGTTAAGCTGGAGTCAAATCACATAGAACGACTAAGTCAGGATCTCTCTCTCTCTCTCTCTCTCTCTCTCTCTCTCTCTCTCTCTCTCTCTCTCTCTCTCTCTCTCTCTCTCTCTCCCTTCCTCCCTCCCTTTTTCCTTTATCCTTCCCAAAGGCATTTGCTACAGGGATTTGACTGAATCAAACTGTGAGCGCTGGTTGAAACTTCATGAGACTGCTTTCCTCAACAGCTGGCAGTGGAACTTAATATTAATAGGGTGGAGAGTTGGGAAAGGAGAACAAGTAGAGCTGGAAGCCACAGGGTGTGAACTGTAGTGTATGGGAACCAAATGAACCTCATGTTAGTGTTGCCTTTTACCGGGATGTTAATGTGGATGTCCCACAGAAACGTGACTGTTCATCACAAAACTAAACATACATCTGCCCAAGACACTGCATATCTGAAAGATCCAGGGGAAACGCCTCATCATAGGCCTCATAGCGCCCCTTATAGTAACCATATGAGGCTCTCATGATAATTGTCAGTGTGTGTGAGCTACAGAATGGCGGATGCCTCATGCCTGCTCAGTTCTGGAAGAAGAAGGAAAGGGGTGGCAGAGTTGTGTGCAAAGCTGGAGGAAGGGGAAGAGTTAGGCCCTGGGGGATCAACAACACATTTCACTGTCTTTCCCATCATGGCGAAAGCCCACCTAGAATGGCTAACTATTTTCTCCCCAGGAAGTTCCATCAGCTAAGAGCTAAAGTTTTCTTTAGTGATGTCATTATTAATCTTCTAATAAATATATTACGCAAGAGTACTTATTGAGCAGTGTGATGTGAGATAGTCACAGATCAAGTAAACAAGTGTTGAATGTGCCAAATTAGAAATGCTTTTATTAATCCTTTTGCTTGTATAGAACAATCTGGAAAGGTGGTCTCTGGAAGACTGTTTGTTGTTCCAAGTTCTGAAAAGTCAATAGAATAGCAAAGAGGATTGTTTTGTTTAGGGCTCCCATATACTAGTGCCTGGGCGTGGTGGCTTGTTTGTAATCATCTCTCTATGGAATAGTAATTCAATCTGGAGGAGTTTCAGTTGGGTAAAAAGAAATCATGCAAGGGGGCCTAGCTGTATCTTTTATAGAGTCACTTCTGGAAGAGAAAGTCTTGTTCCCATCCAACTTGAGGGATGGTGTGTTGGAAGACTCATGGGCATTGCCACATCTTTAAGACAGCTCTCTCACTTTAGAAAACTTAATGTCTACCATGCTCTCAAACAGCAGAGAGGAACATGAATTCAGCAGCACTCAGATATGGCCTTCCATGACTTGGGTGCAGGTAGTTTATCTGGAAAGTGGTGTCAGGGAGTAGAGAGAGGACATTAAGCAAAGAGTAAGAGTCAATTGTGGGTCCCGTATTGAAGTTATCACTCTAGGCAAGGAGGCTCATAATTGTGGGCTTTTCACATTGATTTGGTGTGAATTTGGATGGACAGCTAAGCACACATTTGTAAGATCTCTCGAGAGATCACATGATCTCTCGGCTGTGATCGTCAGACGTAACTACTAATCCATACATCACATTCTGAGTACCAGTCATCCAAGAAGTATTCACAAGCCTTTATGGGCTCTGCCTAGATCAATGTCCCTCATTCTCGGGGCCATTCTTCCCCTTTGATGCTTTCCAACACAAAGCATAATAACCCCAACATGTGGTAATGAAAAAGAAACTGGAGTGCAAGAGGAAAGGAAAATGTGTGTGTGTGTGTGTGTGTGTGTGTGTGTGTGTGTGTGTGTGTTTCCTTCTATGATTGACTTACCCATATCCCTAATCATGGACTTGCCTTCTTCCTGATTCCCTTCTCATTGGGTGCACTCGCCCCCATCCCTCCATGGTCTCAGCTTCTGCTTCCTGTTTCTATCTCCACCCCTAGAAGACTGGTCCAGCCCTCTCTACCTTTCTACTATTTCTCTAACTTAATTTTCTCCTCTTTATATACCTGTCATAAGTTTATAACTTGACTCCTGGCTGGTAGAGATTTCTTTTTCAGTTATGTATGTTTGCATGTTAAGTATTTTGAAGCTAAAAATCAAACCCAGGACCTTGCACATGGTAGGCAAGTGTTCTACTGTGATAGAGATTTCTTAATAATTTTTTTAGTCAAAACAAAGGGTTTTTTTGTTTGTTTTTCAAGACAGGGTTTCTCTGTGTAACAGCCCTAGCTGTCCCGGAACTATCTCTTGTAGACCAGACTGGCCTCGAACTCACAGAGATCCACCTGCGTCTTCCTCCCGAGTGCTGGGATTAAAGATGTATGCCATCACACTCAGGTTAATAAAGAGATTTTGAATAGTTACACAATCCATGACACTGGCCTGGACTTCTGGAGGATAATAGACAAAAAATCAATCTGCTTAGCATCTAATTGGAAAACAAAACATACCATATGCTGATGGTTAGAATGCCCCTAACTCATGTTGACATTTACTTGTCTTTGTGACGTTATGGAGAGGTGAGACATTTGAAAGGTGATTAAGTCATGAGGGCCCCACCCTCTCGAATGTACCATTGTCATTCTCACGGGAGTTATCACTCTTCTTGAGAGCCCACTTGCCATTTTCCCCTATATAACACAACAGGAGGCCCCTCAGCAGATGGAGATTCTCAAATTTTGTACTTCCCAGTCCCCAGAACTATGAATCAAATCAACTTTTACAAAAAAAATTATCCGTTTTATTTTATGCGTGTTTTGCTTGCATGTATGTGTATGCACCAACGTGTGTACTTGCTGCCCATGAAGGATAGGAGCAATGCCAGCCATCTCCGTCTGCCTCTGGAGCCAAAGAACACTTCTTCAGAGGGCCCGAGAGTTGCCATGAAGTGTCACCATCTAAAACTTCCAGTTTTAAAAGGCAAAGTTAAAATTTACATTGTGAAAAGGACATTGTGGATGTAATTAGCATTAAAGACCATGAGATGTGGAGATTATCGTAGATTGCCCAGATGAACCCAGTGAGTCTCTTAAGTGACAGGATGATAGTCCATGAGACCTTCCCTACTCTATCCTGTCACTCTGGCTTTGAAGACAGACAAATATGTCAAGAGTCAAGAAACATGACTCTGAGACTTAGAATGACCTTCAGTCTATAGCTGGGAAGAAAATAAGGACCTCAGTCCTACAACTACAAAAAACTAGTTTGCCAATAACCCAAATAAGCAGGAACTGGACTCACCTCCAGGGCTTCCAGATAGGACCGTAACTTGTCATCAACTTGATTTTCGTCCAGTGGGTTCTGATAACCAATTTGTACTGTAAGCCATTAACTTCATGGCAATTCACTAGAACAGTAATGCAAGAAGAAATCAATCCACTTAAATTTTCGACTTGAATTGCTTAGCCATTGTTAACAGCAAAGCTAAGTTCAAGAATAGATCAAATATCAAAAAGATATGGGGGGATGAAGGCTGAGTTCTAGGCTACATTGAGTTGGAGAGGCAATGACAGTGGGACAATCGTATGGTAGTACTGACACCACACTAGAACCTGTGACACTAGAGTTGGGAAGTGGTGACAATCGTACTGAAAACAAGTGCTAAGGAGGCGATATAAGGAAGGAGTCTCCAACCATGAAGCTATTATCGTGAATTTTCTATTCTTCAGGCTCTTTTTGGCTTACCATTATAAACTCATTCTCACCATAATTGGAATATATAGACTTTATTTTTTAAAAAATCATCAGAAAAAATTCATCAGAGGGTCATATTAAGTAAATTTTATAGGTAGATTCCAATCATTATATTTATGGGATTAGATCAAGACTTCAATAATTTGGCAATAGTTGAAGATTTGCTCTATAGGTTTCCAAAGAAAAAAGTCTGAAAAAAAAAACGTAATTTTTTTCCTTTCTTTGTTTACAAAACTTTTGTTTGTTTGTTTTTGTTTTTTGAGACAGCATTTGTCTATTGATTTGGAGCCTGTCCTGAAACTTGCTCTGTAGACAAGGCTGGCTTCGAACTCACAGAGTTCCGACTGCCTCTGCCTCCCGAGTGCTGGGATTAGAGGCATGTACCGCCACCGCCAAGCATTTATGAATCTTTTCAACATTGGAAATATTTTGTCTCCTAAGAGTGGCATGAAGTTCAAATACATGACTAATTGGAAGCGACAACCCCATCATTATTGCAAGTGGGAAGTGAATGGGGGCAAACCCTCAAAGAAGCCCAGACTAGTACTCAGGAAAACATAAGACATTTAAGACATTTGGGGAAATGGCTATATTGGACCATGAAGGATGATGTAGTTCTGAGACATAGAAAAAGTAAACTGATATCCAAAGGGAAAACAATGCCAAAAGAAAAAGGAAAGGATAACAAATTTTAAATGTCTAGCTTTATAGCTGGAGAGATGGCCCAGCAGTTAAAAAAGCACTAGCTGTTCTTCCAAATGACCTGGGTTCAGTTCCTAGAACCCACATATTTGCTTATCTGCAACTCTAGTTTCAGGGTACCAGGCACCCTTTTCTTGCCTCCGTAAGCTCACTGTCTGAGTTTGGCTGAAGCTCATTGTTTGGACTAGGCTGGCTGGCCAGTAAGCTTCCAGGATCTTTCTACCTGTCTCTGCCCCATAACCCTGGAGTTGCAGGCACATCTGACCATGCTGGATTTTGATGTGGATGCTGGGAACTGAATCTAGGTCTTGTCGTCCAGCATGTGCTGTTAACCACTGAGCCATTCCTCCAGCCCCAGGCATGTATTGCTTTCCTGCACAGAAAAAATAAAACTGCTTTTCTTTAAAGGCATCTGAGCATTTTCCCAAAATAAATAACTCAGCAGTTCTTGTAGTTTATTCACCCAAAGGTGGCTGATGTAGTTCAACCCAGAAGAAAGAGATGCCTTAATAGGTCAAAAAGTTTGTGCTAAAATAAAAGCATTGTTAATAAACTTTAATTTGTCCAGATGTGCACTTTTCCTATATATTCAGTGAACATCAAACAACAGCTTAAAGTCTTAGCAATCTCCTTAGTTTGAAGTGTACATTACACATTTATACATTATACAACATCATATATAAAACACTATAAATAGTTAAAAGTTGAGGACATGGGAGATGGCTTAGTGTGTAAGAGTGCTTGCTGTGAAAGCAAGAAGACCTGAGTTCAAATCTCCAGAACCCACATAGAACTCCAGCACAGCATGTGCCTATAGGCCCAGTGTTGGGAAGCAGAGAGAAGTAGATGCCAAGAGCTCACTGGCTAATCAGCCTAGCCAAAACAATGAGCTTCAGATTCAGTGAAGAACCCTGTCTCTAAATATGTGGATGGATGGATGGATGGATGGATGGATGGATGGATGGATGGATGATGGATGGATGAATGGATGGATGGATGATGGATGGATGAATGGATGGATGGATGATGGATGGATGATAAAGTAGAGTGGGATAGAGGACACAAGATATTCTCCTCTGGCTTCTGCATAAACTTACATGGGTACCTACATGCACATGTGTGTATTACACACACACACACACACAAGAGTTAAAAATTGGGAGTATTACTTCACTAGAAAGCTGTGTTCATAGAGAATTGAAAAGAAGCGCTGAAACAGGGTGTGGAACATAATCGTAAAATAACATACTGCCCTCTTTTGGTAGTCATTTGCAGCTTGGTTTGCATTCGTTGCCATTAAAAATGCGAATCGCCTACAAATATGTAAACAAACCAAACTAATGCTAAATCACCTTTTTCCTTGACAGAAAACGCTGGTAATTCCAGTTTGCTATCGCCATCTGGTAAGAGTTCTTTTATAACTTTGGGGAATCTCAGGAAAATGTTACTTGGAAGTTCTCCATGCAGGATGACACATGGTCAGATACAGCAAAACTGTTTTCCTCTAAGACGCTTGGTTAAATGAATTGTCATTAAACATGCACGCACAAGACCAGGAGCAGACAGGCATACTGATTCTTCCATAGTGCCTAGCCAAGCTGGGGACTAACTCTCTAGGGACTATGGATTTCACTGGGTAGCAGCTTAAGGGCTTCGGCTATGGTCAGTAGTCTAGCTCACAAGTCTGAGCAGCATCAAGAACTTAAATGTGCCACGATTTATTGTATTTGCAAGGTGAGCTGTTCTCTTCAGTCCACTCCTTCAGTCCCTTCACTTAGAGAATATCTTTCCAGAGGCTTCTAGGAACTTAGCACATATGACGATGGGAAGGCAAATAAACTAAAGAGAAATGTGTATAGAACCTATGGGAACAAAGAACCATACTCTAATATGAGACTAACAGCTGGAAACTAGCATCCGAGTGTCCTATGGTGAGAGAACGGAGCCCAGGGCTGCCAAATAACTCGTCTGAGATCTCACAGCTTCTTGCTCCACATCACACAGAGGTAGTGTGGGCTTCTTTGCATCCTACCTGCCTTCTTTCTGATATACCACATGTCCTACGGTTGTCAATCAGTTGGTATTCCATCATTAGGCTGTGAAAATGAACTTGTTATTCATTCAACCGTCTGAATCCAATAATAATTGCAGCATAAGAGTTGGCTACCGTGCCTGAAGTCTTCAGACATCTCGTTCCTCTCCAGGTATAGGACTCAGGATGTTCATGTTATAGATGTGGAATCGGGCTCAGCAGGGGAAACTTGATCATGTTAACACATTCTCTGGAGCCAGGCTGTCTGAATTAAGCAAGCCACCACCCTCCCACCTCCACCACTAGCTTAGATTCAGGGCAAGTTCCTTAACATTTTTATGCCTCGGTTTCTTTCTCGGCAATTCGATGAGAACAATAGTATCTGCTTTATGGGATATTTAAAGATGAAACAAGAGACTCCATGTACCTGCTATAGGGTAAATAAATGACTGTCGGCGTGAGTTGTTATGTTATGGGTTAAACATTCAAACCCTGAACCTTAAGCCACCAAACTTGTCTTTGTCAGTTTGCCCCCTAGTTGTTGAGTTCCTAGGTTCAACATGCTAGTGTAGTTTTCTTCTAGAACAGCAGTTCTCAACCTGTGGGTAGAGACTCTTTAGGGGGTTGAATGACCCTTTCACAAGGGTCACCTAAGACCATCAGAAAACACAGATATTTACATTATGATTCATAGCAAAATTATGGTAATGAAGTAACAACAAGAATCATTTTATGTTTGAGGAAGTCACAACAACACAAGGAACTGTATTAAAGAGCCACAGTGTTAGGAATGTTGAGAACAACTGTTTTAGTAGATGAGCTTTTGGCAAATGCAATCATAGCAAACCCTGCAAAGCCCTGTTTGTATAGAATGCAGAGTTCTAGTCATACCTTGGGCTCTGGGTGCCCTGGGGATAACGTAAGACCCAGTGTATGTCAAGGGAAGAAGACGGCTGTGCCCTCGGGCCTCTTCTTTGAATTGTGTCCCCATTGACACATTAATAGTCATACATTAAAAACTGGCTCTGGCCAATTATTTTGTTCTACCCCATAAGCACCCTTTGACTTGAATTGCCTAGGCCCAGTCTTGTTCCTCAAGAAAGATCTTGGCAAGTGTTTAAAAGAATAAATATAGTAAGTGACAAGATATAAAAGCAATAATATGGGATAGGCAGTGTGTGTGTGTGTGTGTGTGTGTGTGTGTGTGTGTGTTCAGCCAACCCATGAGCATTTTGAGAAAGGTCAGCCAAGTGCTTTGTCCATACCAGCTGAAAAGTAAGCTCTTTACTGGAAGACATATTTCAGTTGTGAAGTGTTTGTGATTCTCTCCATGTTTAGGTCAAGATAAAAACCATCGACTGTCTTAAATATTTAAACATGTGAAATGTGTGTGGTAGACTGACTTCCTAGCATAAGAAGAGAGTCATTCCACAAGAAATTTAGAGCTTGATTTATTGACTTAATAGCAGCCATATTTCAAAAGGGCTTGCCAAGAAATGGGATAAAATATTAGATTCTAATATTTTATATATATTAGAATATATATGTACACACACAGTGTACCATGGGAAGACTTGGCAGTTGACAGGAATCATTGTAGTAGTGTGGTGTCTACATGATGATAGATATCTATGACAATAGTTGAACAAGTTATTTTAAGTGTTTTCTAGAACTCTTTTGATTGGAAAAAATGAAACTCTCATTTATTTTATTCTGATGTGGCTCCTAACTTATTGCCATGGTATTCTAAAGGTGCAGCAGAATCCATGATTTTGAGTCTTGTGGCACTTTTTCTACTTTTTATGATTGTATCTCAAGAATTCCGACTTCTTAAAATTTCATAAATAATTGTTTCAAGCCAGGGCTATACATTGAAACCTTGGCTCAAAAGAAATACAATTGTTTCAAAGTATTCACTTATTTTTTCTCTCTCTGCAGCTGAATCATCTCTTGTCAGTCTTGTCCCCTACTCCAATGGTACACCAGGCAAGATTTTGAAAATCTTTAAGCCTAGATGTAGTCCAATGTGTTAAGCTTTTGTTTTAATTATTCCTTTGTCTTCTTCTCCTTGGGAAAAATAAAGAGGTAGAAACTGCAAGCCTCAATGGTAAGAATGTTTCTGAAGTAAGAGAAAACAAATAACCCTTCATATGAATAGAAGTATAATGAGTGGTGATAAAGATTTCTATCTCTAAATTATATCTGGGGACACTAAGTAATCCCATATAATCCAGCACTCCAAAATTTAAGGCCTGCCAGCATGAGAGAGTAAACCATTCTGGTTAACTGATAAAATGTCTGATCATGGAAGGAAAATAAAAAAGAATCCCTCTCCCACCGTAACTATTCTAGGAAAATTCTAGAGACACTGATCACACTTTAAGTACTCCATTTCATCTGCTCTCTAACACAACGCCAACACACTTGACATGACGTATTATTTAAGTGTGGGAAGCACATCCAATGACTTCAATGTGTTCAGCATGAATTTGGAGGACAGGGCGTTCAAAGGCCAGTCTCTTTATGGATGATTCTTATCAATTTTTAAATACCATGAAATGGACAACAAAAAAATTCTGGCTCCTCATCATGTTAGAGAGAAGGACAAAGAATCTCAGTATATCCCAGGGAGGTAGGTGGAGCAGGACATTCTGTTCTCTCCCCTCTGAGGGGAAACAGTTGTCTCTCTTATTTTGGTCAAACCACAACACTTCTCAGAATCTCTTGGTTAAAATAAAATTCAACCCTGTGGTTGGTGGTTAGGGAGCTAAATAATCATAGATGTATCTTACACTGATTGAAACTGATTAAATTCATAATTTGCCCAATGCGAAAGACCAACAGTTGTCAGATTTGTGTGTAATTACTTCACGCAGTGAAAAGATTATTTGCGGTTTAGCTTGGGCAGTGGTATCTTTATTGTGTTGTGTGTCGTGTGGGGGATATATGGATGTGTTTTAAGCATGGCAGTGCATTGTGTTTGTTTAATTGTTTGTTTGTTTGTTGAGATGAGGTCCCACTATGTAGCCCAGGCTGACGTCAAACGCATAGTTCTTTGGCCTTGGTTTCTTAATTGTTAAGAATGAAGGCATGTGCCACATCCATTTTTTTTCTAAAATTTCATCTCTAATAATAAATTCTAGGATTAGCTTCATTAAAGAAATACCTGTAGAATTCATTTTAATTAGATTTTTTTAAATCCAATAGGATTGAAATGAAATCTTCCTAAAGGCTGATAATATCTAAGAGCTCTAAACTTAAACTAGCACTATTTGACTTTTTTTTGTAAGAATGTGTCACTGGTAAAAGCTACTAGGCATCCCCAGGGCTATCAAAGTTGTTATTCATGTTGTAAATTTCCTATCCATAAGGGATTTCTCATTACCATAGAGAGAAAATGACAACTTTTTTATTTTTTAACATTTTTATTAATTTTGGGGAGAATTCCATATAATATATTTTGATCAGAGTCACCCTCCACTCTCCTCACTAGCTCCTTGCAGGTCCACCGTCCCCTCCCCACCCAACCCCAACTTCATGTCCTCTTTTTAAAACTTTAATAACCCATCAACTCCAATCTGTACTGCCCATATACTCCTGACTATGGAGCCATCTGCCGAAGGGTGGGCAGCCCTTAAAGTTGACTCTCTCTCTCTCCCACACAAAAGCATCACCTGTCCATAGCTCCTCAATTAGGGGTGGTGGAATCTCATGAACCCTTCTCATTCCATGCTACAATGTTAACTGGACTGATCTTCACAGGTAGCCAGAGCTTGGTGAGTTCGTGGGTGCAGGAGTCCTGTCATGTCCAGAAGACACTGCTTCACTCTTGACCTCTAGCTCTTACAATCTTTCCATCCCCTTTTCTGCAATGCGACAAAAATATTAACATAAATGGGCATAGTTGACTCTAATAAATATTGGAGTGTTGCCATGTGTTACACACATAACAGACATTCAGAAAGTGCCTTCTCAAAGAATGAAAGTGTCTTCTAATTCATCTTGGGGCCGAAGAACAGAGAATAGGTCTGGGGATGTTGTTTCCTTGGCTAGTACCAGTTAGATTTTGCAAAACTCTAGCTTCTAGATTTCGGGGAAATTGAAGTGTTTAAAGAATCTGCCAGTAATTACTCTGTTTGTTATTACTTTAGATGCT
Source organism: Microtus oregoni (assembly GCF_018167655.1). Taxonomy (NCBI): domain Eukaryota; kingdom Metazoa; phylum Chordata; class Mammalia; order Rodentia; family Cricetidae; genus Microtus; species Microtus oregoni. The sequence continues at coordinate 1,329,512 of NW_024543990.1, read as the reverse complement.
GCTTCAGAAGTGTTGTCGACTTTAAACAAAACAGGTAATTTCAAATTATTTCCGGGTGCCATAGCTTGTCTTCTGTGGCTTCTTGAGTTCTTTGTACGTTGAGGCTGATGGATTAGTAAACGAAGAAGTTTCTGTTGTTCCTTCGCTTCTTTCCCTAGGTGTCCAATCTTTGAATGAGTGCCTCTGTCATTGGGCTATTATGCTGTTGTCACCACACTCCTAAACTTCCTATTCTGGCCATATACGCTGCTTCAAAAGAACATTTATTGTTTTTTGAATATCACAGCAACACCTATTAGCTCATAAAATGCAGAATATAGGGAAATACAAAGAAGAAAATAGAAATCATCTTTAGTGTTACTTTACTATTGTTGTTAGTAATTTGGTACATTTTCAGTTTTGATCATATATATTATATAAACATTCATTTGCAACACACACACACACACACACACACACACACACACACACACACACACACACACACATATATATATATATATATATATATATATATATACTTACCCCCATGTTTATAGCTTTTTCAGACTAATCATAACTTACAAAGATTTTATATTTCTCTTTTAACTTAATACTAAATTGTAAACATTTGTCATTGTCTCTTGCTATTAATGACTTGATGCTATTCCATTGTGTGCCATATGCTAAGCATTAAAGTTGTTTGTATTCTTTTAATAGAAGTTGTTGCAATGAACATCCTGATGCCAACATCTTTGCATTCGTCCCTGATTTCTATAGGATACGTTCCATGGATTGGAAATAATGGGTCAGCAGTATGAATATTTTAAGTTTCTTGAGAACTACTGCCTGTTTACCTTCTAGGAAAATTGTACCCTGCCTCATCCTGCCCGCAGTGGATGAAAATGGCCATGTCACTGTACCTTTGCTGAGACTACATTATTTTTATTAAATCATCTTCTTGATTCTTTATAGTTTTTTTCATTCTTGATTACTAGGGAAGTTAAATACTTTTCGGGATTTAGCTATAAAAATACAAGTTTATTTCACAGTTGTCCTTCATTTTTTATGGAGAGAAAAACAGCAAGACAAAGAAAATAATGTATAAAGGGTTATTGATGACAGTGCAAAGTGGTATCCACCTCTGTAATTACCACCAACCATTGCCCATGAATCACACACTGAAGTGAACTCAATCAGTAACAAACACAAAAGTTTATGAAAGTGTCCCTATGATATTGTTTATACTTCAGGGTGTCTCCAAACTTTGAACTTAGTCTTTCCTTTATAATTTACCTATCTTCTCTAGAACACAGAATTTCTCTGCAAATTTGTACCTTGAATGCAGCCGGCAATCCTCCAGATTTCTGAACCTGATTCTCCATCATCTGAGGGCTACAGAGTGGACTTTGTCTGCAAATGTGCTTGGAAAGATATTCCTAAGGCTTGGCTCTTGAGAGGACATTAATATTTGCCTGTGAGCCCCTAACTTCAGTAATCCTGGTTCAACTATGAGCTTGTTATGCAACAGTTGTTGCGTGGTCTTGACTTCTCTGAGAAAGGGTTTATCTGCCAGTACAGCGAGGATAGTACTGCATTACCTCTAAAGGAGAAATCAGGATTCTTGAGTGTCAACTATAGTAGCAATGTTTTTGAGTCAGCATGTACTGATTCACATGGCCTTTCATTTCTGGGCCACCTGTTCTTTACAGTCTGAAGGCCCTGTTTCCATCTTAGTCCTACCCACCTGTATTATAAATTCACATTTGTTGGTCTAGTAGTCGTGCTGGAAATTTAAGTAGAATTACACAAGAAGTGGGATGTGTGATGGGTATGATCTAAGTGTGTAAACACGTGACTCCAACTTTCAGACTCACCCTAGACCAATGCTGCATCGTGTTCTGTGAATGAGAGTCCCGTTCATTCTGCTGCTGGACTGATGGGATCTTTAAGATGTCAACAGTGTGCTTTTCTTAGCACTTCACAAAAAAAAAAAAAAAAAGATACTCTTGGCAAATTGTTTTTTTAAGCAACAATTCTGCTCTAATATTTAAATTGCTTCTTTGCAGAAAAAACTAAAATCACTATAGTAAAAACCTCCAATGTATCAGGTATGACTTATTATCAATATCAAGACTTTTCTTTTTATAACTGAAGTAAAACTAAAGAAATGGCTGGTATTTGTTATTTCTTTGTCTTTTTCTTACTTTTTAAAAATAAAATCTGTTCTTAATGAATATGTATTCCCTGGGTACCTAAAATTGTAGTAGATGTTTTGGTCTGTGTAGTAGTCATCAGACACCAGTGCCTACCCTCAAGAATCTTTTTGTCTAAGGGTAAGACAGAGGAAACAAACAGTTAACTGACAAGAACGTTCATGCAGACATAGTCAGGGATTCCACCAGGATGTTTGTTCGTTCGTTTGTTTGTTTGTTTGTTTAGGTCCTGAGGATTGAACACAGGCCCTGCCACATGCTAAGTGTACATTCTACCACCAAAGCTACATCCCAGACTCACAGATATTTGTAACATGATTAAGATATGTAGGCAATAGAGGGGCTAGTGATAATGAGATTATCCACAAGATATAATAAAAAAGAATGAAAGGATTGAACATTTTTTAAATGAAGAAATGATGTGCTTCTAAGAGTCCCGTGCAAGTCCAGGCACACAAGACCTGTCTAACAAAGGCTCTTCATTGACGTCAGTAGGAAAATCTGGTTTACTGCCTGTTTTCTGTAAATAGAATTTTATTGAAACACTGCCCTGCCTCTTTGCTTAAATTATTTTTCAGTGGCTATATTTTTGCTACATAGAATTGAGTTGTTGCAGCAGAAACCATCTAGCTCCCAAAACCTAAAATACTTACTATCTGACCGTGCTCAGATAAAGTTCGTCTCAGTCAGGATTTAAAGAATTATCGGAGGTCACATACTGGGGGAGGAATTATAGCTAGCAGTTCCAGAAATGGGAAAGAAAATTCTCACCGAGAAAGAGCAGCAGTGGAGGTGCAGGGAAAGCCTGGAGGAGAATGACAAGCTGAGCAAGCAAGAGAGGAACGGTCGAAAGGCCACAGAAAGCATTACTCCCTGTCGTCTATACAGTTATAACATGTTGTACAGTGTGACAGTCAGTTGTTCGCAGAACCTAAATTCAGCTGAAGCTTGCCACTCGAACACAAATAAATCATTCTGACAGAAACCATATCACGGGCACTAAGTCAAATTACAATTTTCATTTGCATCCAAACTAATTTCTCTCACAAAAACAAAGTCAGAACACGCAATGGAAATAAACTTGCATTTGGGCATTGCATATATAATTCTGACCAAAGAAGACACAAGGAGACAAAATATTGTTTAACACATAATCTTTTTAATGATCTTTGTTCCTTCACTAGTTTACTGAGAACCTCAACAGCATTTGCCTTCCCCACCCTCCCATCTTCTGTGGATTTCTTCCATGGCAACAGAAAGATCCAATTATTGAATGGAACCTTGAGCTCTTTTCAAATCAAACCAAAAGATGCACTTCTTTCACAAAGGAGAAAGTGTTGCTCAGGTTGACCTGCTTTTAACATGGCTCATTTCATCTCCCATTCATCTCTTCCTTCTTTGTGTGTTTGTGTAGCCGATGGCCTGTCCAGTACACAACCTTTTTATTTCCTGGTTAGGATCACCCTCTAAATTGTAAACGCCACCATGTCACACTTTTATTCCCTGACTGGCCACCCACCAGAGTGTAAGCTCCTTGAGGGTAGGGTCTGTATGAGTAAGATCCAGAAAATATAGTAAGTGCTCAGCGAATATACTTTGAATTCTGTAACTTTTGTTCAGGAAGTCAAAGTTGGAACATTACTATTATTTCTAATGTGCATTTGTAGAGCACTCTGTATGAGCTAAGACCAACGTTAGAGTCTTCTAGGCTTTTCCTACTTTGGAAGGGAAGGAAGGCCCACGATTCAGAAGTAGCCCTGATTCTCTATGCATGATTTGTTTCCATGGTTCGCTACTTAAATTTGACAGGAGGAGAAATAATTAGAAAGGTGACAAAGAAATTTCAGAGAACGGTTGATGGTCAGACAGTGGTTTGCCAAGGAGTGGTAGAGTCACAGTCCATAGCTGCTCATCTAAGGAAGAACACATTCTGCTATTCTTGGTGCAATCTATCCAGCCAATTCTGTTCAGCTTTTTTATGCTTTTGGTCTACATTAGATGCCTTCGTTTGCCAATTTTCTTGACAATGCAGTATATGAGCACAGTTATTAGCATGTTTAACCAGCTGGGTTTCTTTCTTCTTTTTCCAGGAGTCAAATCTCAGAGAAATATCTGCAATTTGTCGTCTATTTGCAATGACTCAGGTTAGTTCTAGTGATCACTCCACATTACCAGAGAAGTTTGGTCCTCAGGGAAAATCCTGTTGTGTCTGCGTGTACCTTTCTGGTCTGCCTTTTTATTTTTTTTTAACAACCAGGTTACTAAAAGTCCCTAATAAAATCAAAAGCAACTTTTAGACCTGGCTGACATTATCTTTCCATTTTTTAGTCAGAGAAGATAGATCAACTTCTTGAATATGAAGCATGGGCTCTATAACTAGCATTTTCACTTTAGTTTTAAATCCATACTAGTTCTAGTAATCTTAGAATTAATTCATGAATATAGTTAATAATAAAATTATTATTGATTGTCATAAGTCACTATTTATATGTAAATCCCTCAAGCCTTTTTATAGGACCTTAAGTTATAGGACTCAAAAACAGGGTCTTATCCTTTCTAAAAGTAAAACAAAGCCAGGCTTTTAGAATGTTGAGCCTTTGAGCCTTCGGGTGTTTAATTAAATGCTGATCCCAGTAGTGTCTGAAATGCTTTGCCATCTCTAAGGCTGTCCACTATGTTTTTAACATTGAGGTGGAAATCCCTTGAGAACATGCTATTTTTGAAATAGAAATATTTTTTTTTTCCTTTTGCCATGGGCCAGAGGCGTGAAACAGTCTCTTTTCTCCCATTGATTTGGCTCTCTGGGCTTTCTTCCTTATTAAAACCAATGAAAGCAAATGTGAAAAATAGAAAAATATGCTGTGGCAGGTGAGAACTGGACTGGAGATAATGGGTAGAGAGAAAAGGAAGATAATGATGTATTTTATGATATAAAGTCTTGCTATCAATTTCAGTAATCATTAGAGGAATTTTTACCTTTTTTGTTTTGTTCCTAGTTATAGTGTTATATTTTTGTCTGAAAAATACAGGTAATATTTCAAGTAAAAATATGATTGGATAGATTAGAAAACAAGAAAATCTATTTAAATACTTTGTGGATGAGGAGATGTCTCAGAGGTTAAAAGAGCATATCGCTCTTACAGAAGACTGAAGCTTGATGTCTAGCATGTATGGGCAGCTCACAATCACGTGTAACTCTAGGTCCAGGGGAATCCTACACCCTCTTCTCATCTCCAAAGGCACTACATTCATGCTCACAAACTCACATACATATATACATAATTAAAAATAAAATGGAAAACTTAGTATTTTGCCAATACTTGCTATTGTGTGAGTGTGAGACTTGCTCATTTGCGCTTTCTGTTGATGTGTTTCAGGGACACTCTAAGAGGGAACTGTTAGCTTTTTTAGATTTCTTAAAATAGGCAAAGGGTGGCCGGGCGGTGGTGGCGCACGCCTTTAATCCCAGCACTCGGGAGGCAGAGGCAGGAAGATCTCTGTGAGTTCTAGGCCAGCCTGGTCTACAAGAGCTAGTTCCAGGACAGAAACCAAAGCCATGGAGTAACCCTGTCTCGAAAAGTCAAAAAAAAAATAGGCAAAGGGTGTGGCTCAGTGCTAGTATATTTGCCTCATATTATGTGGCTCTTGGTTCGATCCCTACCACCACATATGCAAAAAAATATTGGATACATTTTATTTTTACACATTTATATAACTTTCTCTTCTTTTCTCTTTTTTCTCTCTCCCCTCTCTTACCCTTCTCTTTACTGTATCCCCATAATGTCATCATTTGTAAGACTCCCCTATGTTTTGTGCTGGGACTAATGTCTAGCTCTATTTTGTGTCTAAATCATATTTGATAACTGAAAATCAAACATGTGGCTATAAATGGTCATCTTGAATAACAGATGCCATAAATCTGGTTGGAGTAATGTTTTCCCCAATTAAGTGACTGAATTGACCATTTGTTGTAGTGACTGTTGAAAACAACTTCATCAGGGAACCAACTCTTCTGGCACCAAAAACTCCACAATATCCTGCCAAAAACTAGAAACCTCTGCTTCTTACAGGTTTCCAGTCTCGGTCCATTAAAGGCCTATGAATAAGCTGGAAGCTATCTGGCCAGGAAGAATTAGGCTGAAGGTCAAAAGGTGGTAGCTTTTCAGTTGTCCATGCAACCAGAACTACTGTGTCACAGTACACATATGCTGTGAACATATGCATTCAACAAGAATGTGAGGGTGACAAACTCTCTCTCTCTCTCTCTCTCTCTCTCTCTCTCTCTCTCTCTCTCTCTCTCTTTCACACACACACACACACACACACACACACAGAGAGAGAGAGAGAGAGAGAGACAGAGAGAGAGACAGAGAGAGAGACAGAGAGAGATTGAGAGGATCTAAACAAGTTTCAAAAAAACCTGATTTTAAAAGTACATAATTTTATACAGATTTGAAGTATCCTTATTTTTAGTAATTATAGGCTATATTATTTGAAGTTTGTGTATCAGTATAAAATTTCATTAAATGAACTCAGCAGATTATATTTTTCAATTTGTGTGTTTGCGTGTAATAAGAATAATTAAAGAATAAGAGACCCTGAATTTAAGGCCAGGTAGAGATTTGGGGGGAGTTGGAGGTGGGAGAGGGAAATGGTGTAATTGAAATACTAGTGTATGAAATCCTCAAAAAAACAAATTTAAAAAAATGATGAACAGTCGACTTCTATGGGGCTGCTTAGCTGCTAAGGAACAAATTTTCTCTCATCTGTATCACTGTAATTCCAACTCTCAAAGATGTTCTTTGAAAGGTCACATTGGAACCATAGTCCCCAATTACCCTTAAATACAAAAAGTTTCAGCAGGTAGAACTGAAAACATCTTGGCCAGCAGGTGACATTCTCTCTTACTGAATTCCTACATCAAATTTACAGCTCCCATCTTCTGAAAATTCTGTTGGCAAGCAATGAATAAACCACCAATAGGGGAGTAGGATTCAAATTGAAGATTATGATTAAACTTTTTATAAAATAATGCAATGACCTTGTAATGTGTTGTATTAATTCTCAAACTATAAGGACACAAGTCTTACATTTCTTTCTGAAAATTTATTTTTAGTGTTTTTTAGAGGTGAGATAGTGTTTCAGTATGATGACGCCCACAATGTAACCCAGGTAGGCTTTCAAGATTTTCTTTAACTGCAATCTTCCAACCAAAGTATATATTTCCATGTGTTTAAAGATTTTCCAAAGATTCAGATTATTTGTGATTCTTGATATGTTTGATTTATGAACAACTTTAAGTAAAATATGTCTCCTTGACTTTCTAGCTTTGTGCTAAGGGCTTAAATTCATAATAATAATGTTATTTTTCTAATACTTCTATTTTAGTTTTTATTGGGTTTGCTTGCTGAATAAGAATGGTAATTTTGCACAGTCCTAGTACCAGTTAAAAGTATTGAATGACTTTAGAAATTCCTAGCAACAAATATATATGTATATATTTATGTATGTATATGTATTTTGAGTCTAATAAGAATTTTCCAGATCTGGTTGTGTTCCCCATTTGGGAGAACCAAATACAGTGATGCACACCTTGGCAACCTAAACTGAGCCAGAGGATCTAGGCCAAATGTGTTTGTTCATTCCTTGACTATTTCCTAAATGCCTACTATATGCTAGGCCCTGGGCTGGGTGCTAGGAATACAGGAATGGCACAGTCAAATTTCCCTTTCTACACTGATGTACCTTAACTCTAAAACCTGTCATGAGGAGAGCTTTAATAGGACTGTTTGGGGAAAACCCTTGAACAGAAGAAATACAGAACTCATTGACTCTGACACTTTAAAAATCAAGCCAGACTGGCTCAGGCAATAGGGATGCACTCTTGGGTACCCCCATTACCTATGCCAGTTCAGTTTGATCATCACTAGTTTAGAGAGTTAGGATTCACTCTCTAGGGAGTAATTCTTTGTGTGGATAAGAACGAAACTTCTTGTCAGAGAATGTGTTTAAAGATGGTGCTTGTTGTTTTCTTAATGAATTCTCACCTCCAACAGAATCAAGAAACGGCTAATGGTACTTTCACTGGAGTCCGGTCTCTAAGCGAACTGAAGTGAGTGATGTGCTGTTTGCTTTAAAACTTCATCTACACCATGTGGAAAGATACAGTTGAGCTAGTTTTTGCTTTTGGAGACCAAGAATAGGATACAGCAACGTAAAAGATACAGAGAAAATTGGTTCTTGCCTATTTAGCAAACTAACCAGTTATCTGTTGCCAGCTAACAGTCCCCTGAGCTTGTTCCCTCTGCTGCTCTGAAATTAAACCACAGCTTCATCTGAATCTGTATTTGAATTTTAATACAATCCATTATCCAGCATTATTGTTAGACAAGTTCAAGTCCAGACTTTATGCAGGAGTATTCAACTTAAGGCCAGCAAGCCGCATGCGGCTGAGGAGAGCTATGAAAAGAGGCCCAGCACAAAATTCCAAACATACTTAAGACATCATTAGACTTGGTTTGGTAACTCGATTGCATATTTTTTTAAATATGAACTTTGTAGATGAAAACATTATGCCACACTGTCAGAAGATGGGATGCACATTACTATATACCATTTGTTCATATTGTCATGAAACGACAGTGATTTAAAAGTCAGAGAAGGAACAATGGGCATTGCAGAAAGAAATGAAAATATTGTAGGAGCAGGAATGGAGGCAAAGAATGAGAGAAATCCCCACAGGGGAGTTGGAGGAGGGGGAGACAGGGCCAGAGTCTTGGAGAGAAGGCTGTGTCCATTGATGGCAGATGAGATATTAATCGGAGGCCCGGGATGAGTGGCTTACCTTTTTCAGATGTCTTTGCCCCGGGCCAGCTCTTCCTTTGGCTGTCTGCCAAAAGAAGCTGCCTTGGGGTTTGCAGTAGCCTAATGAATTACATGATTGCTCAACCATAATTTATATCTTGCTCTTAGCTAGGGCTGATCCATCTCCCATCTGGTTAGTTTTCCTTGTCTTATAAATAATTGATTGCCCCTACATAGCAATCTCTCATTATACCCCGTGTCTCTTCAGAGTGAACACTGTAAGCAGTACATACCACATGCTCAATCTAACTGCTTAAAAAGCTACATGTTTCAAATTTCACATCACGAATGGTCTCCTTCATGTTAATTTCTCTCATTCTATTAACAGGCGATCAGAGCTCAACAAAACGCTACAGACTTTAAGTGAGGTAACCATAGTATACCCTTTACCGTGTTTGTCATTATTTCAAAGGAGTGTATGGAATTCTGTGTTCTTGGAGATTCACATTCAGGTTCTCCCAAATCTATCTGACGGTGAATGAACCCATTGCATTGTTCCGAATCTCAGAACTAGGAGCTATGGGTGGCCACTGTGAGGAGGTAGGATTGCTGTTAGGTAAGACCGAAAGTTTCTTCAAATAAAATCTGCAGGAGATTGAGCCAACTTGTATCCAAGTGAGCTCTCTTGACACTGGGGCAGCCAAACAGAGTGTGTATGGCCTGAATATAACATGTTGGGAACTCAACAGGGCTGTACAATATCTCCAGGAGTTGTGGTTCCAAAATTCTGTGATTAGCCCTGGATCATCTTCTCTGACATTTCTAGCTGATGAAGTAATGTATATATTTTTATTTATTTATTTCAGACTTACTTTATAGTGTGTGCTACAGCAGAGACCCAAAAGTAAGTATTTTTAATTTTTTATAGGAATCCTTTCTCCATTTATGGAAATAAAGCACCAAGGAAGCTTAGTTAAATTTTCAACTCAGAGACTTTCCTCTAACATAAACACCAGTGATATTTTATATTCATATTTTTATAAATACAAATTACTCTGTCAACCTCCTTCTTCTCATTTCCCTGGGCCATCAGTGTCCTTAACTCTGAAGTGGCTCATATTAGGTCAAGCAAGGTAAATGCCAGGCAGAAAAGAAGACTTACAATGAGGAGCTTTGGAAAGGAGAAAAGGGGGCAGGACCACATTGAGCATAAAACTAGAGATGGGAAAGAGTATATGCAGGAATGAAGCAATTATTGGGGGCTGTACAGGTAACTATTTTAAGTTGTATCCTTTGGAGTCCCTAGCTGCATAGTCAGTGATTTGTAAAGTGGTAAACTCACTACAAGAACCCTGAGCATTCAAAGCCCTATAAAATGTCAATTTTCATCCATCAACTATTCATGACCACAAATTATGACAAGTCTTTCATAAAATTATATGCTGGATTCTTACATACTGTGGGTATCTACTTCATTTTTTTCTCCCCAATACTTTCAGCATTAATTTCTTTCTACCCACGTCATTAGAAATGGAGAGAATAGCTTAAATAGTCATCTGATATCTAGACTGAATTCCAAGGAGATTTGGGATTTAAGAGACCTTACCATTTATCTTAGACTGGTTTTTAGAAAATTGTCTATGCTGAAATTTGAAATATCTAGGGGCACTAGGCAAATGATCAAGTTTTTTAGGGGGGATAGCAAAAATTAAAAATGTCAAGGTGCTTATCTTTGCTGCCAAGTTGCATGCCTGCAAAACAAACCTGAAGCCAGGTGTGGACTGCAGGTCTCTGGTCTGAAGAATCCGTGAATGTGAGCCTGATGTCTCTTATAATAGAGTTTTGGGGGTAAAGTACAGACTGTATGTATTAGTCAGGGTTCTCTAGAGAAACAAAACTTATAAAACACACACACATAACTAGCGGACTGTGGTCCAGCTACTCTAACAATTGTTTTCTCCCACAAGAAGGTCCAAGCATCCAGTAGTTGCTCAGTTCTCAAGGCTGGATGTCTCAACTGGTCATCAGTATACTCTGGAATCCCAAAGAAGTAGACTCTAATGTCAATGAAGGAATGAACTTTCTATTGAGAGTGATGCCAAGTAGTCAAAGAGAGAACAAGCTTCCTTCTCCCTTGCTCTTTACGTAGGCTGCCAGCAGAAGGTGTGGCCCAGATTAAGGCTGGACCTTCCCACCTCAAAGATCTGGACTAGAAGTGGGTCTTCACACTTCAAAGAGCTAATTTAGAAAAGATCCTTCACAGCCATTTGGATTTTAGTTACTTCTAGATGTAGTCAAGTTGACAACCAATAATAGCCACCACACTCTACAAGATGGGTGTTTGTAAGGCTACTGGGGTAATATTGCAAAGGAAACACTTTTAAGTGTCCCTTTCCTCACTCTTGAGTTTGCAAAATCAATTGCAAAGTATAGACACATTTCCAATATATATATATACACTAACTATCCCTACATACTAACATTGGCTGTGTGTGTTTCTCTTTACAGCACATTAAACTGTACATTCACAATAAAACTGAACGATACAAGAGATGTGTGTGCCATGATGGTTACTTTCACAACTGTACAGATTTGGCCAATGGGTAAGATGTCTCTGTCTGTGGCTGTCCTCTTTTTCGTGTGAATTTTTATGTCTAAAAAGATTCTTTTTTCCTGTTTTCCTATAAACTATCAATATATTGTCGGAAAACATGATTTTAAAACCTCTATTGAGATGGAGGGCTTTGAGTAGAGTATTCAGTGGATTGTTGCTAGGCCTTGTCTGATTCATCTTTAATCAATAAGTAAGCTATGTGTATTTATGTGTACACTGATGTTTTGGTGTTCTTTGTAGAATTTCTAAGGAAGGCTAGTTAGCGTATGCATAATCTCATATGCTTAAGTTTTTTTCTGTTGAGATGAGTAAACATTAAAGTTTACTCTCAGCAGGTTTCAAGTATACAATACAGTAACTATAGTCACCATGTCACATAATAGGTCTCTTGAAGTCTAACTGAATTTTCTTATCCTATAATCAAAAATTTTCCAATTTTTCGTTTGAAATGGTCTGCTAACCCTCAATTTCATTCTCAGTATCCATGAGTTTGACCTTTGTAGACTCCACAAGTAAAGTAAGATCACGTGATATTTGATTTTCTATGCCTGGTCTGTTTCACTGAAGCTAATTTTCTCCAGGATATGTTTACTTCTTACTCCCTCTTGGGAGTTTCTGAAGACAGATCTTGCAAATACACAACCAAACAGAAAAAGTCAATAAATATTTTAGCATGTATTTTATATATAATTGTTAATATAAACACAGTAAATAAATTTTATCACTGATTCTAGACAATCACTCTTTAAAAAACACAACCTATCAGTATAATAATCATATATTATATGAGTCTGGGCTTCTATTTTGCTTTATTCTTTTAGTTTTTTTGAGACAGGGTTTTTCTGCGTAGCCATGGCTGGCCTGAAACTTGCTCTGTAGACCAGACTGGCCTCAAACTCACTGAGATTCGCCTGCCTCCTGTGTGCTGGGATTAAAGGCATGCGCCACCACCACCCAGATTTTGTTTTCTTCTTAACCATGCATTTCCTTTTCCTTTTATTATTTTGTCCCCTTTAGAACAGTGCTGCTGTTCTCTCAAGACTCCCTGCCCTTCTTCACCAGAAGAATTAGAAAAACTGCAGTGGTATGTAACATACTTTGCTGAGCTTCTCATAAATAAATAAATAGCAGAAACTAATAATATGTGGTAATAAAATGGTATATACATATAATATTTAATCACCATACTAGCTATCTTAGGGTTTTATTGCTATGAAGAGACACCATGACTATGGCAACTCTTATAAAAAAAACATTTAATTGGGACTGGTTTACAGTATCAGAGGTTTAGTCCATTATTATCTTCGTGGGCAGGAAGCATGGTGCATGCAAGCAGACATGGTACTGGAGAAGGACCTGAGCGTTCTACATCTTGATCTGCAGACAGCAGAAAGAGGTGGCCACACAGGGCAGGTCTTGAGCATCTGAGACCTCAAAGCCTGCCCCCTAGTGACACACTTCCTCCAACAAAGCCGCACCTACCTCAGCAAAGCCACGTTTTCTAATAGTGCCACTCCTTATAAGCCAATGGGGGAGGCATTTTCTGCCATATTACCACAGTAGCTAAGGATGATCAAGATTTTCAGACTGAAGAGAAGCTTTCAATTTTAGAGAAAACGGTTTTCTGTTCTGTGGAGCTTCCATTTGGACCACTGTCTAAAGACAGTGTTTCTCAATCTTGTAAAGACACTTGGAAGATGCTGGATGAAGGACATGTGGAACTCTTGTTTGGCCATCTTTCTATAAGCCAAAACTTAGCTCAAATTTTAGTTTTTGAAAATGCTGATTCCCAATCCCCACCCTCAGATATATATTCTGGAGCAGAATGAGCTGAGATATACCCTGGGTATTTAAGGCTTTAAAGCCCTTCTCTCAAAAGGCTGCGGTAGGAGGCTCCCCTTGAGCTTGAGGCCACCCTGAGTCACATAGTATGTCTGAATTTCAGCCTGGACTGCATAGATTAAGACCCTCTCTCAAAAATGCAAACTCAAGGGGATAAAGGCACGTTCGGTAATTGTAATGTACAATCAAAACTGAGAATCTCTTCTATAAACGCAATTCTTTTTGGAGGGGAACTGGAAAGAAGATTGCAAAAGTCACATATAATGTGGTCATGAGTATAACAAAATAGACATAGAAAAAAATGAATGAACCAAAGAAAATATTCACATGACTACCCATGACTGACCTGCCAGAATATTTTATTATCTCCATTCCCTCCTTCTCCTTTTTCTCTTCTCTGCCTTTTCTTTCTTTTACTTTACAGAATTTTCTATAGTCAGAAAACAATAGTTAGAAAAAAAAAGAAAACAATAGTTAGGCTATTTTTAACTGTGTAGGTTCTTTGTATGTATATTATGATGTCTGGTTTTATGTTTTTATGGGATTCTATGTGTGGAAACATGTGTGTCTGCATCTATACATGTTTTTCATGCTTTTTCTTTGATTCTTTCTCTTCTGATTCTTTGTTTGTTTTGTCCTATTTCAGTTTGTTCCTTTTTGTTTTATTATTGTTCCTTCGATGTCGGGAGAAAGAATATGGATCTGGAAGGAGTTGAAGGAGGAGAAATTGTAATCAGAATATACTGTATGACAAAAGTTTATTTTTAATAAAAGAGAAAAGACATACATAATTTAAAATTTGAAGCTTCTCATATGGGAAGAGACGGCTAAATGAACCCTGTCAGCCCAAAATGGGTCATATAGCTGGGCTATGTTAAAACACTGGGCTCGTGAGATAGTTAACATTCTCAAAAGATCTGTAGCATTTTTGCAATAAAGACTGAAGAGAAACATGCCCTATTAAGCGTAACATCCTCCATTAAGCGAGATGGTGAGAACTGTTTAGAAGATAGGATTTCAGAATTGGAGCAAAAGCCATCCCTCTTAAGACAGCATCCATCCCCTCTAAAAGGCTGTCCATTCAGAGTTATTAGGAGGAAGCAGGCCATAGAAAACAGGGCATAATCAGGCTCATGCCTGGTCACTGCCCTCGTTCTCTACCACACATCCACGTTCGTTCTAGAGCAGGTGCTTTTCTACCTTCAAAGTCTTAGGTCACGTGGGGAAATGAACTAGTCTCTGTAAATTAGAAAGTGAATTTGATCCGTCTCAACCATTCCCATATGCATCGGTCCCTGTACACCATTTGAAATGTGAATTGTGACCCAGTGAGCCTGGTATTCTGCATTTTCAACAAACTCCTGGACGAAGCCAGTGCTACTGGTCCCCGAACCCCACTTTGACATAGATGTTTTGTTTTGTTTTGTTTTTAATACAAGGTCTCATCACATAACTCTGGCTGGTCTGGATCTCATTATGTAGATCAGGCTAGCCTAAAACTCATAGAGATCCGCCTGCCTCTGTCTCCCCAGTGCTGGGATTAAGGATGTGCGCCAGTATACTTTTCTTCTTACCCCCACTTTGAAGACTAAGGATACAGGCAATAGAGTGATGCAATGATTTTTTTTACCCATGGCCTTATGTATAAGTCATTGGGGGAGATAAAACGAAAACAGTTCCCGCCTCCTACCTTCAGAAATTGGTATGGTATAGCACAAGCTTCTGAGTTTTTACAGACCCAGAGTGAGATGATTCTAATGTGAAGCCAAACGTGAGAGCTGTTGAGCTGGAACTGTATGATCACTGCATCCTTCGGATTGCTAGAAACACCTGGGACACTTTGAAAACATGCTAATGTGCCGGAATACCCTTCTAGGGTGCCAGGGCTGCTCTAGGTTTGGGTGTGGGTGGTGATGACTCGGGTCTTAGAGCTCCTTAGCAGTCATCAGGTGCTAAGTGCACAGCAGATGCACGTGACTGCACATAGGCCACCCTCTGCCAGAAAGAATGTTCAAAGTGGCACTCAGGCCGGTGCTCAGTCCCAGGAATTTCAGACCAGCTGTATGGGACGGGCCTCTAGGCCCTAGCATTGAAGAGTTATGCCATCCTACTACTCTGTTGTTGGCTTGGCTGCTTCACTCAGGGGCTGAAGGGTCGGAACTAGCATGACCAACGGGAATCTAAAGTAGCCTCTTTCTAGCGGAACCCTATGATGGCAGCCTGTAGTGGGAGTCTGACTTCTGCAGGCTCCCTATGTCCTAAAGACAGCCTCATGTACACTTTTCATGGCCCCTTTCCACAACATGGCCAGATGGATTACTGTAGTATATGACCAAGAGAAAGGCCTCTCATGGGCATTGAGTAAATAATCCGGAGGGCTCTCTTTGTCTCTGTGTCTATGGCTTTCTGTCTCTCTGTCTCTGTCTCACTCTCTTGCTCCCTCTGAAGACAGGACCTCATGTCTTAAACCTCCTAATTTTATAGTCACTATGTAGTCAATGACCTTGAACTCCAGAGCCTCCTGTCTCTCCTTCCCAAATGCCAGGGTCGCCATCTTATATGGTGCTTGGAGTCAAACCCCGTGCTTCATACCTGCTAAGCAAGCACACTACTAACAAAGCTACAGCCCAGTCCACCGACACTTCCTTAGGGTTATGCTTATTTCAAGCCCCTGCCTTAGTTAGGGTTACTGTTGCTGCGATGAAACACCATGACTAAGAGCAAGTTGGGAAGGAAATGGTTTATTTGGCTTGCACTTGCATATCCTAGTCCATAATTGGAGCAAGTCAGGACAGAAACTTAAACAGGGCAGGAATCCGGAGGCCAGAACTGATGCAGGGGCCATGGAAAAGTGCAACTTAATTGGCTTGCTCCCCATAACTTGTTCAGCCTTTTCTCATAGAACCCAGAACCAGCAGCCCAAAAGTGGCCCCACCCACAATGGGCTGGGCCCTTCCCAGTCAGTCACTAATCAAGAAAATGCCTTACATCTGGTTTTATAGAGGCATCTTCTCAGTGGAGGTTTCCTTTTTTAAGACAGATAACTAGTTTCTATGTCAGACTGACATAAGACTAGCCAGCACAGCTCCTCGTCTTGTCTAAGAGAAGCTCTAAGAACATACTTTCATCGGTTTTCTGTCTCCATCTAAAACTGATCTATCAGAGACATCCCTGGGTGTTTATTGTCCACCCTGGTTACTCCTCCATAGTGTGTTCTAAGACAGATGGATCACGTGCAGATAGTAGGTGAGTTCTTAACCTTTGATGACCAGGAAGTTCACCTGAGATCCCTTACACTCTATCCCAAGATCGACTGAATGCAGTGCGAGGGTAAGCCACGGAACTCTGTGTCCTCTATCTCTTCCTCTATCTACCTATCTTAGATTCTTTATTTCTGGAGCGAAATACCAGATAGAGGCAACTGAAGGGGAGAAGTGATTCATTTTGCTTTTCAGTTTGTTATGGCGGCACAAGTGTGAGGGGGGCTGGTCACACTGCACCCACAGTCTCAAAGCTGACAGAGATGAACGCTGGTACTCAGCTTGCTTTCTTCTTGGTTTCTTTTTACTCCAGATCCCCAGCCAAGGTATGGTGATATCCACATTCAGAGTGGGTCTTCTCTCCTCAGTTAAGCCTGTCTGCAAACACCCTCATAGATATAGGGTGTCTTCTAGCTGACTCTGAATCTATTCAAGTTGCAATGTAGTCTGTCTGCCTATCTGTGTGGATATGATTTCCCAAGTTTTCTAATAGAGCTCATGTATAGCCAAGGTTGAGTACTACTGAACTTAAGCAACATTGAAGGGTAGTTGACTGACAATCCAGAAACTCTGTTTGGCCCCAGCTTGGTTTATATTTTTATCCAACCAATATTTCTTGATCACTTACATGTGCTAGTGACCACTGTACCTGGCTACAATGATATGAAATTAGTTAAGACAGATTTCTAGTGTAATGAAACCAGGTGGGTTATGGGACATTTCATATGTCTCTCCTCCAGGAACAGAAAGAATGTTACAAGATCCCCTCAACCGAGTGAAAGTTAGTATGATATAGAGCTGTAGAGCAGCCATATATCTATCAGGAAATCACCATTGCGATTTGTAGAGTAATGCTAATTTCTCTCCCTGGGAAGTATGAAGGAAGCAGGGGCAGAAGCCAGTGTCAGAGGCCAAGAGAATGTGAAGTGTCCAGTCTTTTAGCCTGAAACCCTATTAACTTGGTGGTACCATAAAGTAACTGGGAGTGGTGACTCAGCCCTCAGTACCTTATTGGTGTCTCATATGTGTCTCTCTGATTTTGTCCTTTAGCGAACTGAAGGATCCTGTTGTTTGTCTTGCTTATCAGCCACATGGCCCAGCGTTATCCAGCAAGCCCTTGCCTGTTGTACCTCAGGCCACCATTTTGACCCACGTCGCTAGTGACTTCTCTTTGGATGAACCCCTTGATCATGCCTCTGTGACCCCAAGCACACCCTCTCTGGCACAAGAGAGTCACCTTTCATCTCCTCAGCCTGCAGCCTCCCTGGTTTCCAGTCCTGCCATTGACATGCCTGTTCAACCTGTAGCTGCTTCTTCCTCTCTGCCCCAAACTGATCTTCCCCATAGCCTGCCACCTACGCAGTCCTCCCTTTCTTCTCTTACCACATCAGCACCCTCTGTCTCTGAAAAAGTGGTCACCATCAGCATGCCTCCTAGTGAGACAGGTAAATATGAGAAGTCAAGCTGATCGTGGATGTTGGGATTTGGGCTTCCTACAATGCAGCTGCCACCTTGCAAATCAAGACACATGATAAGACCTCCTTAAGTCGCTCTTCTGAAACATTTGGAAGACCCAGGCTTAAAACCTCACATGCACCAAAAGCTAAAATGAACAGCTTGGCACGTTCTGATCTATTCCATGTGATGATGTGTGGATAACTGATGCCAGTTTCATTTGACTAAGAGCAATAGTATATATGGAAAAGCCATGGACACTGCAAATGGTTCCCAGGAGCCACGTGGGCTTAGTAGCGTGGGAATAAAGGGAAGAGGGAAAGGAACACAGAGTATTCCAGAGTGTCTGGAACTTTAGTTCCGTGAATAAGAAGCA
This sequence comes from Microtus oregoni, assembly GCF_018167655.1. Lineage (NCBI taxonomy): Eukaryota > Metazoa > Chordata > Mammalia > Rodentia > Cricetidae > Microtus > Microtus oregoni. The sequence goes on along the minus strand of NW_024543990.1, from coordinate 1,310,966 downwards.
GGCCTTCCTTTGAAATCAGAGGCTAGCCTGGTTTACATAGAAATCTTGTCTCAAAAGAAACAAAAAAAGAAAGAAGAAGAGGAAGAGGAGGAGGAAGAAGAAGAAATTAGAAGATGGGAAACAAAGCCTAATTTAGTATATTACTATGGAGCTCAGGTTATGGTTTGTGCTCCTCTTCCATCATGCCAGCATCTCCAAGGGGCTTTGGAGCTTCTTCTAGGTGACTTACTATTTCTCCCAATAAGCACTGTTCTCAAATTAGTTTAAAATAAATGTAGAAATTTTAGGCAAAATTATGGAATCATAATTGAAGAGAAGGTTTAATGGCTGAATAATACATTATAACTGAAATTCATTGCCCTAGGCCGACAGTAATTTTTTTTTCTATAGCTATTCCTATTGGCTCTTAGAAGCAATCAAACAGACTACCCCATCAAGAGGACCCTGAGCCTATGCTTCTACTTTTAGGACAGCAGAAGGGTAGCACCATATGCATAGCAGATGCTCATCAGAGTATAACCTAGTAGTTAAAAAGTCACTAAAGCTTAATGACTCCATAAGAGAAGAGTGATTATATAAGACATGCTACCTCAACACGATGGCTGTCGTGCAGCGATGTGAACCATTAGAATAGCTGTACAAAAATGTGAGGATACTTTAAAATCTTGATGTGAAGAGATGAAGGCTCAACAAACAGCTAGTGTAAAATACTCTGTGTTCATAATAGTATAGATGCACATGGATAGAGACCAGAAAGGATTTTGCAAAATAAGAAATCAGATATTACTGATAAATTTAAGAATCATTTTTGTGTTTTTAAAGTTTTGAGTGTGGTGTAATTCTAGCATTTAGAAGGTCAAGACAGGATGATCAGGGATCAGGAGTTCAAGGGCATTCTTGGCTACTTGAGATCTTGTCTCAAAAAATTTTATATCTAGTACCACGAAAACAGAGGGAGAGAGAGAGAGAAAGGAGAGAGGGAGAGAGACTGACAGACATACAGATAGAGAGACAGAGATTTTTGTTGTTAAAGACAGGTTTATGTCGTTAATGTTTAATTTTTTAATTGAACACTATAAAAACAACATATAGCTGATAATCTGACTGTTGACTTCATAATTTCTTGTTCATAAAAAGCTTCTAGTAGTGTGCATAAAATTCTGTCCAAATGATATAAATTAAATACTAGTGAATTATTAGTATTTATATCACTGTATGTGATATGGTTTTATATTACTGAAATATAATTTACATACAATAACATTTTTTTCAGTTCTATGAATAAATGAAATTTTCATAGTTTTATGGCATTAGATAAGCATCTGTGGTCATGTAACCAACATCACAATCAAGATATGTAACTTTTTCACAACCTCTACAGTTCCTTTGTGTCTCTTTGAATTCAGAACTTAGGCTCTACCCCTGGCCACGGATACATTGTGTTTCCCTGTAGTTATAACTTTGCTAAAATGTCATATGAAGAGAATAATATACAATGTGTCCTTTTGAGTTTGGATTTTTTTCATTTTGCATAGTGTGTTGAACAAGTGGGGAGCCGTCCATGTTGTTGAATGTATTAGTAGCTAATTTATTTTTACCACTAAATAATGTTCCATTGTGGAGACACCCTAACTTATCCATCCATTTTTCAGTTCTTGGACATTTGGGTTATTTCTAGTTTAGAACTATTATTTTAAAAAAAGCCACTATGAAAAATCACAACTAAGTCTTCTAAACACATATATCTGCTTTTTTTGGACAAATACCTAAGAATAAGCCGACCACATTATAGTGTCTATATATCTCTATCTTTAGAAGTGATTTTCACATCATGAATTCATAACTTGACTTTGTTTTTTAATACAGAAGTTGTCAACACCAGCAGTGTTCCTGACCTAGAGGCTCAAGTCTCACAGATGGAGAAAGTGTTGTCCTTGGGAGGCTTGGAGCCTAACCTTGCAGGTGAAATGGTAAACCGAGTCAGCAAACTCCTCCACTCTCCACCTGCTTTGCTAGCCCCTCTGGCTCAAAGGTATGACTTAGCCAACAGAAAGGGTGTCTTCTGCCTGGTTCAGAGAATGAGCCATAGTAGCAGAGCTTTGTTTTGAATGAATGAGTTTATTAAGCATATAACAAGCAAAAGCAAGAATAAATATTGGGTAACAGAAAGAAGCAACAGATAGCAGAACATCAGTAAATTGGGGGCTCAAAACATTCAGCAGAAAAAAATTGATGAAAGTAGCCCAATTAAGAAAGGAAGCAAAGGATGACATTTTCAAATTGGGGACTTAGAACATATAGCAGAAACCAACTGAGGTAGTCCACTAGATTTCCCAGTTGAGAGTCAGGGGAAAGGGTCTTCTTTGCTACCTCCATGGGTGAGCTTTCAGCCTCCAGTTCCTGCTGTAGGCATTTTTATATTATGAGATAAGCAATAGTAACTTACCTTGTAAATAGTTCACGTTCTAGCTCTTCTCAAGGACACATTGTTTTTAATATACTTTGCTACTTGGTTTTTTCCTTTCTCCCTGTTACAGAATTAGAGAAGCAGCCAGTTCCAGGAAAAGGTGCTTTAAATAACAGTTTGGAGAACTGTAGAAATAAACATGCTGGAGTCAAGTACAGGAGGGCCCTCCTTACTCCAAGAGTTCCCTTTTTACAACGTTTAACAACACATAGCAATTTACCTACATAATGTATATTACAGGGTGCTAAGAGGACCCCCGCTAATGCTAAAGATACTGCTTATGTGACTAGTGATAGCCAAGTATTTGCTCTCAAGGACTAGGCGCATAATGATTTCCAGTTGATACCTTATATTAGAATGGGGGAGAAAGAGAAAAGAGGACTAAATCAAAACTGCCAACTGTCTTTACAGGCTGCTAAAAGTGGTAGATGACATTGGCTTACAGCTGAATTTTCCAAATACAACCATCAGTCTAACTTCCCCTTCTTTGGCTCTTGCTGTGGTCAGAGTGAATGCCAGTAATTTCAACTCAATGACCTTTGCAGCCCAAGACCCTGCAAATCTTCAGGTACAATCTTATTTCTTATAGAAACGTTTTCTTGTGCATGATTGGAGTTCCTGTTGTGGTTCCTGATGGAGGCAATTACTGTTGATTATCAGGGGTGATATTCAGCTTTCAAAAGATTGCATATCTGAGTCTTTTAATTTTAGTACTCAGGAGATGATGGCAGGTGGGGAGCTCTTTGAGTTCAAGGCCAACCTGGTGTACAGAGCAGCCAGCGCAACACCAAGAGAAAAAAAAACTGGCTGACGTTGTTTTCAGATGTGAGTCAGAGGTATAGGACATGTTTTGCATACAAGAGGCCCTGGATTCAATCTCCAGCATTCAAACAAATATATAATTTGCATAGAGGGTCCTGTGCCTGTGTTAACCCTTTAATATCTGGATAGTGGAAAGTGGGTGGGTGGTGTTTGATATGTTGGTCTGTGGAAGGATGGCAAGGAATGGTATCTTCATGAAATTTCATGGAGGAATACTGGGAAGTTGGGGGACCTAGGCATGAAGATGAATTTCAACATATTTAGGAAGTTTTATAACTACACTGCTCTATGAAAAGCAATCCTGCTTCTAGTGCTTTCTATCCACCCTTTATAGGGACTGGGATCAAAGGACACTAAAGTCAGATCACAGACCAAGCTCCTTCAGGCCCCTCCCTTCACACTGAGTTGTGTTTTTGATCACCTTATTGTACCAACTCACTTTTATTATCTCTTACTTGATCTTCAGGTTTCTCTGGAAACCCAGGTTCCTGAGAATAGTATTGGTGCCATTACTCTCCCTTCGTCACTGATGAGTAATTTGCCAACTAATGATGTAGAACTGGCTTCCAGGGTTCAGTTCAATTTCTTTGAAACCCCTGCCCTGTTTCAGGTAAAGTTGCTGCTTACTGGTCTTGATTCGGCTTTGGGTTGGAGATCGGTGATTTAATTCTGTTTAATCATCACATGTTCTTGAGCCTGCTACAAATCAAAGGAAGTGTTGAAACTCTGTAGTTAATTCTTATCCACACACTAATGTTCCTTACAAAAACACATCCATGGAGGTGGGTGGTCCTTGGGCTTCCCACAGGTCAGGGAACCCTGATTGCTCTTCGGGCTGATGAGGGAGGGGGACTTGATCAGGAGAGGGGGAGGGAAATGGAAGGTGGTGGCGGGGAAGAGGCAGAAATCTTTAATAAATAAATAAATTAAAAAAAAAACACATCCATCGTGCTTCCAAATGGTCAAGCGTCTACCTTAAGAGCTCACAAGTGTTGTCTCTAATCCCTACCTTGGTAGGAAGGAACCTTTTCCTAACTCCACTTTACAGATGAGGAAATGGAGGCACAGGAAAGTTCAGTAGCTTGCTCAGGGACACAAGATTTAAATAATTAATGTTATTTATTCCCTTAAAAAGCCATGAGGTCCTGTTGTGTCAGCTATGCACGTCAATTCAGTATTTAGAGCACTGAGGTGGAATAAGCCCCACTTCTAATTGCTGTTTCCTGGGAAAGTTACTTTGCTACATCACAATTTTAAACCTCCGTTGTGAATAATGTGAATTCAAATAGCCCTTAGTGTCCTTCTAGCCCTAAAAGACCCTCATCATATTTCATTCCCGTTGTCATCTTGCTGATTCTTTGTTGTGCTAGGACCCCTCCCTGGAGAACCTCTCTCTGATCAGCTACGTCATATCATCAAGTGTTGCAAACGTGACTATCAAGAACTTAACAAGAAACGTGACAGTCATGCTGAAGCACACCAACCCAAGTCAGGTGAGGAGAGGCTTGTCTGGTTTATTCCCTGACCAAGGACACGTTATATAGACTATGCCTATTGGGCATGATTTGAGACAGAAGATGTGTATAAGACAATTGCTTGTTGCTGTACAGAATTTTGACTTTGGGAATCATTGCATCCTTGAGCATGTAGTTTCTGAGGTAGGCAAAGGCAAGCTCTTAGCCACTGCTGAATTACACTATAGGCAGAGCTATGGCTACAAATCTGACTCTCACCTCCAGATATCTTGTCTCATACTGAACTTCAGCTACAACTTCTCTTCTCCTCAGAGTGTTGTCTTCAGAACTACAACATCAATGTCATCTGAGAGTTGACTAGACTTGCAAAAGCCCAGGTCCCACTCCAGACCTACTGAGCTGAATGTATTCCCTGTCCCATTGGCTGGGGATTTAACTCATACCCTCACTATCTAAGCAAGTAATCTATAACCAACCAGAGTGATATCACATTTCTTTAAACAAATCCCTCAGGTGATTTCTATACATGATTGATATTTTAAGAAGCACTGACCTATATGGGGGTCATTTACTTCTAAGAATCACCTATGATAAGTCTCCAAAAATCAAGCAGAAGATTATAAAATTAAAAATAGCATTGATTCTCCTAATTCTTTTCAGTTCAGTAAATTAATTACCCATGATTTATCTTTCTGCTACAGGATGACTTAACTGTGAAATGTGTCTTCTGGGACTTGGGCAGAAATGGTAGGTTCCAATTTAAACCTTTTCAAGGTCTTAAGTGAGTGAGTGGGAAGTTGGTAAGCCACCGTGTTATGGCCTTGCTGATGGGACAGATATTGCTCTTGATGCCAACAGGTGGCAGAGGAGGTTGGTCATCTGATGGCTGCTCCATCAAAGACAAGAAGCTGAATGAAACCGTCTGTACCTGTAGTCATCTTACAAGTTTTGGCATCTTAATGGTAACATACCCATGTTCCATGGCCTTAGATTCTGGGTCTGAGGGATATCTGGGCATTATATCAGAATATCTACTCTTCTTGATGACTAGAAAGATAACCAGAAAGCATAATATTGTGGAATAGTTATATACCAGTGAAACTACTCTTTTATTTATTTATTTATTTATTGGATTTTTCGAGACAGGGTTTCTCTGTAGCTTTTGGTTCCTGTCCTGGAACTAGCTCTTGTAGACCAGGCTGGCCTCGAACTCACAGAGATCCGCCTGCCTCTGCCTCCTGAGTGCTGGGATTAAAGGCGTACGCCACCACCGCCCGGCGAAACTACTCTTTTAATAACCAAATGCATCTCAAGATTAATGTTGTAATGTAGAATACAATATTATTCTACATTACAAAATATATTCTACATTACAAAATATATATTATATTTTTACATTTACATTTTTCTCCTTTAAGTAGTAAGGGATTCTCATTAGAATGGAAAATACAAATCATTTGGCTTTCAATTCACTTAAATGTTTATAATATAATACACTTTGACAGAATTATTATTGTTATTATAATTATTATGTGCATGCTAGGCAAGTGCTCTTCCACTTAGTCACACCCCCATCCTTAAATGATTTCATTTAATCTTCCCAGCATTCCTTAAACATAGGTTGGTTTTTTTGCAATTAGAATTAAGACTTGTGGTAATTGTTCATAGCCATAGGACTAAGAAATGTAAGAGCCAGGAACCAAATGTCAGTCTTTAGGCTCCTAATGCAGGGCTTCCCCCAGTGCACTATGGTACAGTGATTAAGTATATGAGCTTTGGATCAGGCAGACCTGAGTCTGAATTCTGATTCCTCCACTTCCTAGCTACTACCTTGGGTAGGTTACTGGAACTCCCTATGTCCTTATTTGTATCTGATGAAAGTGATTGTGCCTATCTCATGTGTTGCTTGAACAGACTATGAGACTATTAATGGAAACAGCATATTCAACAAACATAATAGCAAGTCTTATGTATTTAAAATGGAATGGTCACTGAATGCAATATTTTATTTCCCAGGACCTATCTCGGACATCCTTACCACCGAGTCAAATGATGGCGCTGACATTTATCACATATATTGGCTGTGGGCTTTCATCAATTTTTCTGTCAGTTACTCTCATAACCTACATAGCCTTTGAGTGAGTATCTATAACATGAATTTGGTTTATAAGATGCAGCTCTCACCTTCATCACCAAATTGTATTACTTATAAACCCTTTCTTCAGCCTTCCCTGTCCTTTATATCCACATAGTATAATATCTGGGTATGAAATGCTATGTGAGTTTTTGGTTTATATGCTTCTGCCTTCCACAATTTTGTGAGCTCACTAAGGGCTGTGTCATGACAATCCTTGTACCCAGCATGGGTGCCTGGTATGTAATGAGCATTCAGTGGAGGAAGAGAGAGAGAGAGAGAGAGAGAGAGAGAGAGAGAGAGAGAGAGAGAGAGAGAGAGAGAGAGAGAAGAGGTTACAATCTGAAAGAGATCATAGTACAATGTAAGCAAAAAAAATTCACAAATTAAGTTTATAAATAACACTGATCAAATGTGAAAGATTAACTTTATTAACTGGTATAGGAATAAGAAGATGAGTATAAAACTTAACTGAAAAAAATCAGTGAGTGTGGCTTTGTAAGTGAAAACAAGGAATGGCTCCAAATAACATCACTGCACCAGAAGGAGTCGTCCTCTCATCACTTTTTAGGAGGAAATCTTAAAAGGTCAATTTGCTACATTCCCTGTGTCATTACGTTTAGCTATAGTTCAAACTCTTTTTCCATGATCTCAATTTAAGGCATAGTGTAAGATGATATAGCAATCTGACATTTTGAAGATCTGAATGTGGAAGCCTATCATGTGAGAACTACTAGAGGTTGTTCAGGAGAAGCGAGGTGACCTCTCAGTAGTGTTGATTACATGTTATTTAAAAGTGAGGGTCTACAACCAGCGTGTAAAAGATCCTTTAGAAGTCGAGACCTATTTGCTGTATGGTTGTCATATTAGCTGTTTTTCCTATTGCTGTGTTTGAACAGCTGACAAAGGCAACTTCAAGAAAAGTTTATTTGGCTCCTAGTTTGAAGGGTCTGTCCATCATGATAGGGATGTGGGGTTATCACAGCAGCAGGAACTGAGAGTGTTGAATGCCGGTGCTAAGACCACTTTCTCCTTTTTATTCAGTCTAAGGCCCAACTCATTGAAGAGTGGCACCCACATTCAATATGGAGTTTCCCACCTTAGCTAGCCTGCTCCCACCCTCATGGTTGCATCCAGAGACTTGTCTTTTTGGTGATTTTAGAGTCTTTTTTTTTCAAATTGACAATCAATATTAATTATCACAGTTCTTCAATTTATATTTGATAGTTGTTTTGTTGTTGTTGGGCCTTTGGTTTTTTTTTGTTTTTTGAGACAGAGTTTCTCTGTGTAGCCATGACTGTCCTGGAACTTGCTCTATAGACCAAGCTGGTCTCGAACCAAGAGATTCGTCTGCCTCTGCCTCCTGAGGGCTGGGATTAAAGGTGTGTGCCACCACCACCAAACTGTTGTTGATGTTAATGTCCCCTGAACACTCACCCACTCTGAGAAGAAATCTGTGCATATCACTATATACTGACGAATAAATCATTTAAAACTCTGAGACAGCCTGAGGAATGTTCTTACACAAAGTTTGCCAGACTATAATGCTAATTCTTTTCTTGTCCTCTCATTTTAGAAAGATCCGGAGGGATTACCCTTCCAAACTCCTCATCCAACTGTGTGCTGCCCTGCTTCTGCTCAACCTGGTCTTCCTACTAGATTCCTGGATTGCTCTGTATAATACCCGAGGTTTCTGCATCTCTGTGGCTGTATTTCTTCACTATTTCCTCTTGGTCTCCTTCACATGGATGGGCTTAGAAGCATTCCACATGTACCTGGCACTTGTCAAGGTGTTTAATACTTACATCCGAAAGTACATCCTTAAATTCTGCATTGTTGGCTGGGGTATGTATAAATTTGCTTGTGTGTTGCCTGGACTTCTCTAGTGCTCTGACTTGTACTCATGTAGAGATTTGTTGAATGAGCTTCCTCTTGGCAACTTTCTAAAGCAGCTTTGGACTCCACGTGTGCTACACTGTCTCCAGAAAATCTTGCTGCATGAGCAACAAGATCATTTCCAAAACTCTTCATTTCTACTTTACAGTAAGTTCATGACTCATGGTGGCACTTTTCAGTGAGCTAGTTTCTGGTATCTTCCTCAGAAAATACTAAACTGATACCTCTTCCCCCTGTGAGCCCTGTAGGTAATCCACAGGGATATAGTACACTATCGTTTTGATGTAGTATCACGTCAGTCACTTCATTGAAGACAAACCAATGAGACTCGCAAGGCCGTTATAGGCAGCACCGCGGTGAAGACCCTGGGTCTAGGTGGTGGTGTGGCGTAGCCTCACTTTGCAAGGCTAGAAAACAGCCCAGCCTTGTTTTCTCATTCCTTGTGCATATCATTTCCACTGGATTCCAACCATCAACCCTCCCGCATTCCCGCATCCCTTGTCTTCTTCAGTCTACACAGTCCCTCCTTCATAGCAGGACTACAAGCTTTTCACTACGTGTCACCATGACTGTCACTATATCTTTGTGAAGAATAACAGAGCACACCATTTCCCTCACTTGTCGCAGAAAGTCACAGCTCCAGGCATAAGGGCAGGAATTTTATCTTCTTTAGAGAAAGCTAAAATGTCAGGTGCCCTTGTCAAGAACAAGCTCCTCTACTTCCACTACTTATGTATGACTTTGACACTGAGAATCTAACACAGGGCCACGAGCATACTAGGTAAGCACTCCAACAATAATTTACAGCTCCGTTCTCCAGTATTCTTGCCTTTGAAAGTTTCTTACTCAGGAAACCATCATGTCAGTATCGTTAGAGATATAACTGAATTAAAATAAAAAATGCATTTGATTGTATCAGGCACACCAGCCAATCGATAAAAGGAGTTGTTGTTGTTGTATTTATCAGAGCAATGAAGCTGGCTGGTTAGTCTTTGTGTAGCATGGGACTGGTGAGTGATGGTACGGAGGTTTGCGAGGCAACTTGTCCCTAGCTGAAAGCCATTTTAAACTGTCACAAGCCCTCGTGTGTCTCTTTTTAACAGAACTACTCATGGACCCTTGAGAAAGCCAACATAGTAGCAGTCACCAACCCTAAGTTAGTGAAGACAGATTTTTCTTTTATTTTTTTAAATTGATTTTATTGAGCTATATATTTTTCTCTGCTCCTCTTTCCTTTATCTCCCCTCCCTTTAAACCCTCTCCCATGCTCCCCATGCTCCCAATTTATTCAGGAGATCTTGTCTTTTTCTACTTTCCATGTATATTAGATCCATGTATGTCTCTCTTAGGGTCCTCGTTGTAGTCTAGGTTCTCTGGGGTTGTGAATTGTAGGCTGGTTTTTCTTTGCTTTATGTCTAAAAGGCACTTATAGGTGAGTGCATATGATATTTGTCCCTCTGGGTCTAGGTTACCTCACTTGGTATGATGTTTTCTAGATCCATTCATGTGTCTGCAAATTTCAAGATGTTATTATTTTTTTCTGCTGTGTAGTACTCCATTGTGCAAATGTACCACATTTTTCTTATCCATTCTTTGATTGAGGGGCATTTAGGTTGTTTTCAGGTTCTGGCTATGACAAATAATGCTGCTATGAACATAGTTTAGCACATGTCCTTGTGGTATGATTAAGCATCCTTTGGGTATTGCTGGGTCTTGAGGTAGGTTGTTTCCTAATGTTCTGAGAAATCCTCATACTGATATCCAAAGAGGCTGTATCAGTTTTAACTCCTACCAGCGATGGAGAAGTGTTCCCTTTACCCCACATCCTCTCCAGCATAAGTTGTTATCAGTGTTTTTGATCTTGGCCATTCTTACAGGTGTAAGATGGAATCTCAGAGTTGTTTTCATTTGCATTTTTCTGATGGCTAAGGATGCTGAACATTTCCTGAAGTGTCTTTCAGTCATTTTAGAGTCCTCTGTTGAGAGTTCTCTGTTTATGTCTGTACTCCATTTTTTATTGGATTATTTGTTCTTTTGATGACAAATTTCTTAAGTTCTTTGTATATTTTGGAGATCAGACCTCTGATGTGGGGTGGGTAAAGATCTTTTCCCATTCTGTAGGCTACCGTTTTGTCTTGTTGGCCATGTCCTTTGCTTTACAAAAGCTTTTCAGTTTCAGGAGGTCCCATTTATTACTTGTTTCTCTCAGTGTCTGTGCTGTTGGGGTTATATTTAGGAAGTGGTCTCCTGTGCCAATGCATTCAAGTGTACTTCCCACTTTCTCTTCTATAAGTTTTAGTGTGGTTGGTTTTATGTTGAGGTCTTTGATCCATTTGGACTTGAGTTTTGTGCGTGGTGATAGATATGGATCTATTTCCATTCTTCTACATATTGACATCCAGTTATGCCAGCACCATTTGTTAAAGATGCTTTCTTTTTTCCATTTTATATTTTTTGCTTCTTTGTTAAAAATCAGGTGTTTGTAGGTGTGTGGATTAATATCCAGGTCTTCAATTTGGTTCCATTGGTGGTTCTCCTGTCTGTTTTTATGTCAATACCAGGCTGTTTTCAATACTGTAGCTCTGTAGTAGAGTTTGAAATCAGGGATTGTGATGCCTCTAAAAGTTTCTTTATTGTACAGGATTGTTTTGGCTATCCTGAGTTTTTTGCTTTTCTATATGAAGTTGAGTATTGTTCTTTCGAGGTCTGTGAAGAATTTTGCTGGGATTTTGGTGGGCATTGCGTTAAAGGAAGGTGTCTCTATAGTTATTTATAAACTCCAGTTGATGAAAACTCTGCCTCAAGATGGCTCTGCATTTGGGGGCGGGGAAAATGAGTGGAGGACCTTGCAGGAAGTTTTTAGGAGAGTAGCACCACAGTGGAGCAAATTACTTCTGCTTATAGCCAAAATTTAGTTCTGTCTGCCAATGAGGGTAGAAGCAACCATTCATGTGGCAATATGAAAAGAAAATTTGATGAATAGCTAACCAGTGTTTGCCATGCCACCTGAAGGAAAATAGAATGACCTCCAGTCTTTCTTCTTACCTCTTTGGTTGTCAGAACTATGTGACTGATGTTTCCCATGTTCCAGGGATACCAGCTGTGATTGTGGCCATCGTCCTGACTATATCCCCAGATAATTATGGGATTGGATCTTATGGGAAATTCCCCAATGGCTCACCAGATGACTTGTAAGTATAAATTCATCCTAGGAATGTCCAGGGAACTAGAAAATTAAATTCTCTAAGAAAATGGAGAATCTAATCAGTCTGTTGGCTGTATCTATCATCTTAATAAAATCTAAAATCATTTTTAACTAGAGCCTTCATCATCATGTGTAATGAGATTGGCTAGTTGAAAATGCCACACTACTACTTAAGTAATGAATTAGGAGAAATTATTCTGAGCGTATACAAATTCGGCAGAAGTATATTAAGACACTTAACATCTGATAAAAATGAAATGCTCATGATGTTATAATAATAAGGACAAGCAGACTTGGATAACTAGAGCTTACACAGTTCTGAATGCTTTAAAATAGTTTCAAAATATTATTTTTAAGTTTTACTTTTATTTATGTGTATGAATGTGTACACACACATCTGTTTGGCACATGTATGTGTCTGTGGAGGCTAGGAGAGGGTGTCAGATCCCTTGGAGCTGAAGTTACAGGTATTGGGAACTGAGCTTCCCAGTTGCAGGTATTGAGAACGGAGTCCGGGCCCTCTGGAAAAGCACCAGTTACTCTTAAGGAGTGAGCCATCTCTCTAGGCCCTGAAATACTCTTCATTACCAAGTAGGCCAAGATAAACTTCACATTCTGTTCCCCGGAGCTATAAATGATTGTGGAGAAAAACAGTTTATCATTTTTTTAAATTTTGTATTTGAAGACAAAGGTTTTCAAGCAAACATTATAGATTCCAATGCATCACACGGAGCAAGCATATTTCCATCATTATGTTTTCCTCCTCTCCTCTCCCCCATCCAGTTGCTGGATCAACAGCAATGCGGTGTTCTATATCACAGTTGTGGGCTATTTCTGTGTGATATTTTTACTGAACATCAGCATGTTCATTGTCGTCTTGGTTCAGCTCTGTCGAATTAAAAGGAAGAAGCAATTGGGAGCGCAACGCAAAACTAGTATTCAAGACCTCAGGAGTATTGCTGGCCTCACATTTTTGCTGGGAATTACTTGGGGTTTTGCCTTCTTTGCCTGGGGACCAGTTAATGTCATCTTCATGTATCTCTTTGCCATCTTTAATACCTTACAAGGTAAGCACTACAACTTTAAATATGAACTCCAAGAGCCCAGTGGAAAATAAAAAAATAAATATCCCTTCGAAGGCTATTTAGTGCCTGAAGATGTACTCCTTGCAGAACCAATTTATGGCTGAGAATAGGAGTTTCGGGGTTCTTAGAAGAAAGGCATTTTACTAATTTTGAGAAATGGTGAGTGTTTCTTTGATCCATCCTCCTCTCCCTGGAGAAACTATATTGAGGGAATCTGCCAGGAACTCTTTCAGAGAGAGCCAATTACTCTTCCTTTTCTTGATTTCTTCCTTTTTATTTTTTTTAAATTAATTTGTGAAAGCAGAACTCGCACACAGGAAAAGCCGAGATAGCATGTCATTACAAGAGTTCACCATGTGGACCTAGGGCTTAGGTTTGAGGGTTTGATTGGAAACATAAGGTGATAAGTGGGAGCTGGACTGATGGTGGCACACACCTTTAATCCCAGCACTCAGGAGGCAGAGGCAGGTGGATCTTTGTGAGTTCGAGGCCAGCCTGGTTTACAGAATGAGTTCCAGGATTGCCTGGGGTGTACACACAGAAACCCTGTCTTGAAAAGAACCAAAAAAAAAAAAAACCCTAAAAAACAAAAAGAGAGGTAAATGGGGAGGTAATAAACCCAGATACCACGTCAGTACAAAAATTCACCACTCGGTCCTAGGGCTCAGGTTTGGTGCTTCAGTTGGAAACATAAAATGATAAGCAGAAAGATATAAACAAACCCACGTGACCATGATCTTGGCCGTGGGCTAATCCCTAGCAGTTGCCACGCTGCCTTGGGGAGGACTTGGAGGGTCCCCTTGACTTCTGAGCTTCCCACACAGTAATAAAGCCCAGTCACTCCAACTTGGGGACCCTTGCAGTTGTAGCCTTTAGAAAAGCAAGTGGGTAATTTCTTTTGCATCAGTGGTCTTGTCAGCTGTTAATTTTTAATGGAAGTGCTTTGGCATTAAAAGCTCAGCAGGCTAATGGGTTTACATTAGAAAAACAATAAAGAATTGTCCCTTGGCTTCCTCTTATTCCAGCTCCTTTCCATTCCATTCTTCTCTGCTTGTTTTCATGTTGCTTTTGGCTCCCATACTGCCCTCCTGTGACCCCATCAGACAATAGATAATTTTGCCAGTTTTCAAAGAAATCCCTCCCAAAAGTATATAGTTCTAATATCTAACTTGGCCATAGGTTCTTATTTTATTTGAAGAAAGGCACACAGATATACATACATGCATACACAGAGAGAGACAGAGAGACAGAGAGAGAGCCATATATGATATATGACTGGTATTTTTTATTTACAACATACCAGTCCCCAAATTAGTATATCCAGGTGTTGTGCTATGAAGTATTAAATATAAAACAAAACAAGAAAATTCTATCAAGGGTTTTTGTTTTGATTTGGGGGTTTTTGATGGGGACTGTTAAGGTAAATTGTTGTTAGGTACACTTGGTGGCCTGGAATTCACCAGATTGGCCACACACAGTGATCCTTCTACCTCTGCTCGTCCAGTGCTGGAATTAGATAAGCATGTGCCACCACAATCGGTTGAAGAAAGGTTTTATATACTAACAATGGGATACGAAAAGTAGTAGATATTTTAAGAGAGAAATATGTGATATGCAAATTCACATTAATCATTAACATGAACTCTATGTACCTGCCTTCATGTGGTTTAATGATCTAGCAAATGTGCCTCTTTTTCTCCATTTCCCCAAAATATCTTATTAGAACATAAATGGCTAGAATTAATTTGCTGCTTCTATAAAAGGGAGCTAAGGCCTAGTTTTACAGTACTTGTGAGTTGATTGAAGATGAGCTGTGTATATGTTTCTTTTGTTTTGACTGGTGCATATCTCCATGCAGGGCTCTCACACGCATGTTGTTTCTCCCTTCATGCACCCAAGAGAATCCCCCAGGGTAACATTAGGCAAAGGTGTGTGGTGTCCACCAACTCTTGGGGCTCTTTCATATGTACCCCAATTAGAAGCAGATTTGGTGTTTTTAAACAAATATTTTAAAAGTAGGTGAGTGTTGGGGGGGAGTGAGAAGGTTCAGAGCTCATCCACACATACCACAAATATTTTACTAGCAAAATCTTTGGGGGTCTTGGCAGAGATAGTGTTGAGTAAGGATCCCTGGGCCATATAACTGAGGACTATGGTAGGTAGGAAGCAAGTCCAAAAGCCTGTTCAAACCTGTAGCTAGCTTTTTATGCTGGAATATCAGGGGAAATTTTCCTTGAGCCTTGAGGGGAGACAGGAAGATAGTAGATAAGTAACTCCAAACATTCTGCAAGCTTGGTGCTCAGAGAAGAAGGCCCAAAGAACCCAAGCAAGGGACTTTGCACAGGGAAGAGACACATGAGACTGGGGACGAGATGACATTGGACAGAACATGGAACTAGATTGCAAGTCCAGAGGATTCTAAAAATGGGAGCTGAGGTCTCAGCTAGGATCCTGGCTTCTACTACCAGGACAGAAAAGGATGAGGGCAAGACCTGGGACAAGAGCTGGTGCATTTAGCTATGGAAATGCAGTTCCTCGTATAAGTACTCTATCTTGCAAAGATCTTTGTTTAAAGCTTTGGATTGAAGACATTTTATTCGATTTACAAAATTTCACTTTGTCCACAACTGCCAAACTCTTCCTCTTTTGTGCAGAGTAGACTCCCAAGATGTAGCTTTTATCTGGAGTTCACTGAATGGGTTGGATGTCCCTCTCTCCCTTTAGGGTTCTTCATATTCATCTTTTACTGCGCAGCAAAAGAGAATGTCAGGAAGCAATGGAGGCGGTATGTTTGTTGTGGAAAATTACGGCTGGCTGAAAATTCTGGTAAAGATTTGGCTTTGTTTTTCTTCTCTGAAATCTCAAGAAAATAAAATGTATACACTAAGATGAACACAGTCATTGCCAGGTTGTCAGATCTGGAAAGCAGGGAGACACAACCTGCACCACAGAAAAGGCTGTTCATTGATTAGTAAGGGGTTAAAAAAAGAAGAAGAAAAAAGAGAATTCTTCCTACCTGGGAATTTTGGGATTTTGTGAGCCATAGAGTTAGTGGACCAACTGCTTCCTGAATGAAGCAACAGTGAAATTTTTAGAGTTTGTTTCCTATTGAGCTCATGTTTTTCATTTCCCAAAGTGATTTTGAATATTTTCCTTCATAACGTGTTAAGGCTTGACTCACTCTTCCCCACAGGTCCAGGTTGTCAGTGGCTTCGTCTGTTAACTGGCCAGACTTTGTATATAAGCTTTGGCATGTATTTGGTTATTTTGAAGTTCTTTTCACATATTCCTGGTTGGCTGGTAGAGCAAATAGCGCATTTCTTTTTTCTTTCTTCTTTTTTTTTTTTAAAGAAGAATAAAGACTTGTTTGTAAAGCTAGCTTCCTTCAGCATGAATACTGCCCTTCAGTACCTGATGGGTACTGGGGTCTGCATTTAGAAAACGGCAGTGTGTGTAGATCAGTCATCGTATGGATTCAAGAACAATTACCACAGCAGAGATGATTTATGGTCTTGTGAGGGCAGAGAGAGAGAGAGAGGTTCTGGGTTACGTGCTATTTCAGTGGCTATTTCCAGACGATCCCGTTAGCCCAGCCTTTAGTTCCAGGAGGACACAGGTTCCTTTTAATGAGGCAGTCATTTGAAAGGTAAATACGTGGAGGTGAGGCACCTTTTATAACACCAGCTTGTAAAATGTCTGAGTTCTCTATGAGCTCTTGAAGTGAGAATTCAATTGCTAGAACTTGTTACTCTGTGACCTGTCTCTTGCATTTGAGCTTCAACATACCGCCCTGTTTTTCTGTAATGCTTATTCTGCTGTAGACTGGAGTAAACCTGCTACTAATGGTTTAAAGACGCAGACTGTAAACCAAGGAGTATCCAGCTCTTCAAATTCCTTACAGTCAAGCTGTAACTCCACTAACTCCACCACACTACTAGTGAATAATGATTGCTCAGTGCACGCAAGCGGGAATGGTATGTATGTCTGTCTCGATTTAGTGTTTCTCAAGCCAGTGGGTTGTTTTTTTTTTTTTTAAAGTAGTTCTTTTTGGAAAACAAACTGAATGAGTACACTTATGACTAGTGGATCAAATGGAGTTTTCCATATAAGCCAGGACATTTATAAATCCAAATTTATTTATTTTGAAGCTAATACAAGAATGAATTTTTAAAGAAGATTTAGAAATCTTTCTAAAAGTTTCCCTTACTGGGAATTGACCATAACCTGAAAGGTTTTCTATTCAAATCCTAATTTAAATATTGCCCAAAGACTTCAGTGCTGCAGTATTTCTATAAGAGCAGTACCTAAATTACCTAGCAATATGATTTTTAAAAATCACATCTATTAATCACGCAGATCCTTAGCACTTTGAAACCTTCCTGGGTTTTTTCTTTTTTTGCTTTTTATGTTTGTTAATCCTTTCCAACAAAGTGACTGCCTTATGACAGCACCCAAGTCCCCATGAATATATCAAATGCTGGAAGATGAATTGTGAGCAATATTGGTCACTATCTGTGTCACCCAGATAGGAACAGATTATTACAGTTAATGCTTCTTTCACTCATTAAGTCCAAAATTTCTAGCTAAAACTTCATTACATTTTCTTTTTCTCCAAGACTGGGCTGTTCATTACTCATAAAGCTTATCATGCTTATTTTTTCTTTCTTCTGCTTCTTAATATAGCTTTTGCATTTTTATTAAACACTTAGGATATGCCAGTATATTTTATCCTTCCAGTGGAAGTCGCCCTTTAGCCATTGTTTGAAGACATTAGTTCTTTCCATTGCTAATGCAAATCAGTTTGTGAGTAGATTCATGTCTGTACCAAATAGTTTTTTAGTCTCGTAAAGATGAGGGATTCTGATAGTTTGATTTTAAAAAGTATAACTGAGGGTTGGCTGGGGAGATGACTCACCGGGTGCTGCACAAGGGTGAGGACCAGACCCCTAGAACACATTTAAAAGCCCGGTGGGTGTGGTAGCCCTGCTGGAATCCTAGAACACAAGAGGCAGATGGAGACTGGAAACACCCAAGCAAATTGGCTGGTCAGACCAGCTGAAACAGTGAGCTCCAGTTTCAGTGAGAAAGCCTGCCTCAACATAGAGTGGAAGGCTGTAGCATGATCAATAAAACCCAGAGACAGATATTGGGGTTCCACCTGAAGGTCAGAAAAGCAAAACAGCCAGCCACTCGCTCTTACTTCAACCTCAGTCTGAAATGGCGATCCTTCCTCCAGGAATCTCAGAACAAGACTGTGTCTGAGAGCTGTCTCCTCCCATTTTATATTCCTATCTAGGGATTAGAGGTGTGCACCACTACCGCCCGGTTTCTGTGGCAAACTGGTGTGGCTACTGGGATGAAAGGTGTGGTCACCACTGCCTTGTCTGTAAGGCTGATCAGTGATGTTTTATTCTCTGAACTTCAGGCAAGCTTTATTTATTAAAATACAAATGAAATATCATTACAGAAAGCAATCCAGGAAGACACTCTCCATCAACCCCAGGAGTCCACATGCATCCATGCACACATTGCATGTGCCTTTCTGCACTCACATGTGCTCATATACATGCTAGCACGCATGTGCATACATGCCACATATGCATTTTACATAAAGAAAACACAACAAGATTCCTTGACATCAAGACCCCTCAATCTCAGGTGACATTTGGGGCTAGATAATTTTTTTAAAAAAATATTTATTTATTTATTATGGATACAATATTCTGTCTGCATGTATGTCTGCAGGCTAGAAGACGACACCAGACTTCATTACAGATGGTTGTGAGCCACCATGTGGTTGCTGGGAATCAAACTCGGGTCCTTTGGAAGAGCAGGCAATGCTCTTAACCAATGAGCCATCTCTCCAGCCCCCTAGATAATTCTTTTTAAAGAATCACAAGATGCTCAACGGCATCCCTAGCTTCTCTGCCCACTAAAACCAGCAGTGCCCTGCCCCAAGTTGTAGCAATCAAAAATGCCCCCAGACACTGTCCACTGTGGGGATAGGTGATAAATTGTCCTTCTTTGAGAACCATTGCTGTAAAAGATAAGAAATAGCTGCCATGCGGCTTTATATCGTCACTGTCAATGCCAAGAGTAAAGTTCTGGGCCCAATGCCAACTTGCCATATCAGGAATGATGCATTGGAGGTCCCTGGAGTAAAGACAGGGAGATGAAGGCTGCTTAATAAGAGTGAGAGAGCAGATTGAAAGGAGCAGAATGGAAGGATCAAGCTAGACCGTCTGCAAATCTTAGACTCCTGTGTGTTCAGGGCTTTTGATCTATGACTAGTTTTCCGTTTTCTGAAAAGAGCTCAGAGGTGAAGGAAGCTTCATCTGCCTAGCCTTCCCCCCTCCCAATATTATCATTCTTCAGGGTCTCAGATCTTATAGAAGCAGCCTATCCTGACACAGATAGTTTTGATGTCAGACAGTGGCGGGGGAGGGCACTTTACAGTCAACAGAATGGCTACGAGTTTCAGAAAGGATAATATGCTTGTCAAATGCACATCTCTGGCTTGTCAGCCCTCACACCGGATGAGGAATGGCACTGAGAATTTCAAAAAGTAACTGGCAGCTGGGTGCTTTATTATACTGGGACAAATTGTTCCTGCAACCAAAATGTCCTCAAACCAGAATGCCTAAGTCAGAACAGCTGCCTCAGACAGTCACATGCCCTATTTGAGCCGTGGCACAGATGGAGTTGTGCCGTCCGTATCCACTGCCTTGTTCGCATGAATGTGACATATTTCCATTCCGAACCGCCTTAGAGCCATATAATTTAGTCCGCGGGGCTACAAGATCACACTTTGAAAGCAACCTTCTCAAGTGTTCAGTCCGTCACTTTTGAGCCATAGGAGCTCAGGCAGAGCATTGAATTTCTACAAATTTTGTCCTATCGTCTGTGAAATGGGGATAATAAATAACACCCATCGCTTAGCACTAACTATAAGTGAGACAACATGTATCATATGTTCAGTGCTATGCTCACCATTATCATGATTATATTGTGAAATTATCAGTGGGCTTATTATTCAACTTTGCCCATGGCGTCTCAATGATCTAATGCTCAGAAGGACAGTGCTAAGTACCTGAAAGCTCGTGGATGCTGTGTCCTGAGGATCTAAGGCTGCTACCGGTAGGGAGGCCTAGGTGGAAATCACAGCTACCACTAAATACCCTGCTGTCCTCTGGCTGGACTCTTAGGTTGGAATCCATGGCTTTTTCTTGGGAAATAGTTCTACTGGGATAGTCAGAAGACATATTCCAAAATGGTTGAGAGAGATAATTTCTTCTTGCCATGACTGCTTGTAGCTGGTTCTTTGGGCTTACCTTCTAATACAAAGTTTCATTTCGGAAGAATTATAGGGAACCAGGAGCCTATAAGAGTGCCTATAGGATGTCTGCTAATCTTAAATATTACTTACTGTAGATTATTTTACACACAGTTTAATTCAATGTGTTCAATTAGAGTTAGAAAATGGGCCTTTGAAAATAAAAAAAAAATAAGTCTTCCCACTTTGCTTCACTTTTTTAAAACTGCCATAGGAATTTTGTTTCTGATCAACCTCAAATTGTTGTGCTTACTGTCACTGACCTTAGAGAAGGAATAAAAACAAAATATGAAAACATAGGATGGGTATTTTTTTTAAAAGATTCATTTCCGGTATGCCTATTTAATATCGAGGTGGAGGTGATGCTTGCTAGTGCTTTAGCGTGTTCTCTGGCTACTTTGTGACACCAACTTTGATATTCCTTATCCAGGCAATGCTTCTACAGAGAGGAATGGGGTTTCTTTCAGCGTTCAGAATGGAGACGTATGCCTTCACGATCTCACTGGGAAACAGCACATGTTTAGTGACAAAGAAGATTCCTGCAATGGTAAGGGCCGGATGGCCCTCAGAAGGACTTCAAAGCGGGGAAGCCTACACTTTATTGAGCAAATGTGATTCTCCTCTTCTAAAATCAAAGCATGATGCTGAGGGTGTGACGTGTCCAGTTTTCCATTTACCCAATGTGAGATGTATGAAAGTCAGCTTGTTTTCCACTCAGCAGCCTCTAGAGAAGCATATGAGGACAATGATTTACTATTGGAGGAAGAAACCATGGCATAATTATGGTCTTTAGACATTTGCAATTTGGTTTCTTATCTTTCATTTGGAAGAAGATTGGTGTTAAAAACCACAGAATAAGATCTAGGAAAAGAAAAACGAATGTTCATTTCCCATCACATTTTAAAGAGGGTGTTATCCTTGATAACATCCTAGAAAAAAAAATGTTTACTTCAGTCTGTCGGTGAGTTTAGTTTTGCATGCCTTTGTTGTATATAAGCTTAGTGACTCCCATGTCAAAAATCTTATCTCTACCTTTTTATATTTATTTTCTACTGTGTAAATGTATTCTTTTGTAGAATCATGGTTCTGTCATTTTATCTAATGTGAGGACTTACCGATTCAGTGAATTCTAACCCTCCTTTGGGAGATCATATAGGATGTGAAATTTAGAAATGTTGCTGAAATCAAGACATAATGATAAAGGCAGACTGAACAGTTATAACAGACAGTGCCACAGTTAGCTCAGAGAGTGCCTTTGAGCAATCAAGAAAAGGTACTCGCACTGGGCAGACACAGCCTATGAGCTTATGGTTTGGGAAGCAGTGGGGGAGTCACATATTAACCCTTATCATCCTCTTGGGTACATCCTTAGGCAGAGGATGACTTGTGTGACCACATTTGATCAGATTACAGAATCTGCATTAAGACGTTGAGTTTAATGCCATGCTCATAGAGGGTTACAACTGTAAGATGGCAGGAAGATTGTGAAGGTGGAAAATATAAACACTGCCACTTCTCAAATACCCAGAGCCTTGACAATGGGGGGATCAGAGTAGGATTACTTTTCAAGAGTGTATATATGGCAAACAAATCAGTCCTTCAAAAGACAACTGCATGGTACGCAAGTGTTACAACTGCTACTTTCTGGCCCAGTTACATTTGTATGTATTTTTAAGCACATGTCAAGTCTTGAAGAGTGTACAGTGACAAGGGGGGGCAGCTACTGGGAATAGTGAACTATCCTGTGATATTGTGTGTATATATACATACATATGTATATATATCCAACTCTGATTGTTCCTAGTTACAGAGGGTCTATCCTGCTTCTCATCTATACCTGCTTGAGAGATGCCTCGAGCACAGTACGTTCTTATAGGGAACACTTCAAATCCCTTTAGTTAGGTCTTTCACTAAGGCTCCCTTGCATATATTTCAAGAAAATGTTGCATCCCAGACTAACCATAGTAGGAATATCCATTTCTCTGTGTGTGCTCATTTGTCTTTGCAAAATTTCTTCTCGGAATTATTTAATTATTTTGTATTTATATGTTACAATCGACAAAAAATGTTAAAAATCAATGAAATAAATTTGCAGTTAAGACCTTTAAGCTTGGTTTGCGTTCTCCCCTCTCCTCACCCCCTCCGCTCCCTGGTAGCATGGCAAAGAAGTGGTAGGAAAAAAGCTTCTGAAGATCTGGACTGTGAAGTTAGAAAAGGACTTGTCCTGCTTCATGAGGGCACTTTCCAAGGGTTATTTTGTATCGTATCTTACTCTTTCAAAAGCTTCTCTTGAGCACGTGTTGCCATCGAGCTGTAGGAAATGTACGAATCTCGGTTCAGATCCCATTTAAAGGTCTTCTTCCTCAGCCTCAAACAAGGGCATTTCAAGAAAGCGGAAAGAAGATTTATGAGGCTTTGAGTCTCTAGTTAGCTTGTGGAAGCCACGACTGGGGAGAGGAGCGCTGGCTGCATCTAGACAAGAAAAGTCTGTGCAAGCTCTCTTTCCAGGCTCCTCAGGTCCTCCAAGGAAACCAAGTTCCAAATTGATCGGGGAGGTGATGATCCACTCTCGATTGGAGGATGGGGGCGAGAGTGGATGAGACCTCAGGAGTCAATCTCGGAAACAACGTACATACCAGGGTGCACCCAAAAGGCACGATGGCAAAGGTCCTTCAGTTCCTACCATCCTTGGTCTTTGTATTATGCTTCATGTCTGGTCCTTAAACTAAATTCTCTTGGGTTTTCATTTGTTCGTAAATTCAGAGAAATAACACGACAAGACAGAGACAAATGTTTCTGAGAAGCATCTTCCTCCAGTTTTAAAATAGGTCCTGAAAACTGAGTCTGCTGTGAGGGAGACAGAAGAGCTACTATTGCTCAGGGAATGTCAAAGCAGTGCCCAGCGTTTGAAGTGGTTCCTCCATTTACTGGAGAGATTTCCCCCAGAAAACACTGCAACCACTGGTTCTACATAGGGACTTTGCTGACTTCAGTAAGCAGCACTGTAATTGTTCTCAACAGAAATGGTACAACTGGTCCACTTGGTGACTTGGGTTGTATCTACCAAGGTCACCTTGGAGGCAGGTGTCTTTTGAAGGGTATTTCAAAGGAGAGTTCAACTTACTGAATGACACACACCCCAAGCAGGCTTGTTTGGTGTGATATTTTTGTCTCCAGAACAGCAATGAAAGACTATTCAGTTCGTTTCTATCTCAGCTCCTCCTTGGAGTCTGAGGGACAGAAAACATGGAAAGCTGAATTAGTACAATAAAAACATAATATTGGGACTGGAAAGGTGGCTCAGAGGTTAAGAGCACTTGTTGCTCTCACAGAGGACCTGAGTTCGGTTCCCAGGGCCCACCTGGCAGCTCACACCCATCTGTAACTCCACTCCCAGGAGACCTGACCTCTTCTGACTTTTATAGGCACTAGACACAAACAGTACACATACGCACACGTAGGGAAAACACTCATACATAGCAAATAAAATGAATATTTTTGAAAGGAACATAAAATTGAATCAAGAATTCTTAGCAGTATATTCATTTTTCTTTCATATCAATTTCCAGATACAACCTCAAGAAATCAAAGCAAGCCAGGTGGTGGTGGTGCACACCTTTAATCACAGCATTCGGGAGGCAGAGGCAGGTGGATCTCTGTGAGTTCGAGGCCAGCCTGGTCTACAAGAACTAGTTCCAGGACAGGTTCCAAAGCTACAGAGAAACCTTGTCTCGAAAAAAACAAAAAACAAAAAAATTAAAGGAAATCAAAGCAGATAAAATTAAATGCATTCTTATGAAACAAATAGCATTTAAAATATTTTATTGATTGAGAATTTCATATAGTATATTTTATCATGCTTATCTATATACAACTATATAGTCTTAAATTCAGGACCCTCCTGACTTAGTATCCAGAGAGCTGGGATTAAAAGTGTATATCACTGCTCCTGGTTTTAAAATACATGATTTTAAAATGTATAATATATATGTTCTTCACTGTGACGAAACCCTATAGTCCCTGGTGTGTCCTCTCCTTAACTCTCCATTTTATATAGCTGCAATAAGCCTGAGCAGAGACAAATTTAACAGTCTTTACACTATAGTAATATAAAAGTACAATAATTCCAGGTCAACTAACTTAACTTAATTTGGTTAATTGGTTAGCTTCAGCAAGTTGATTAAGAATGGACCCTCTGGTCAGAAATGGGGTGCTTTAGAGTCAAAAGAGATGAAATCTCCACTTTGGATGCTGACCTCTAAAAGAGATTCTTAAGCAACTCCAATGGGAACAAAACCCTTTTTAAAAAATAAGCAATGAAGCCAGCTTTTAGAGACAAAAGAATGTATGAAATCTCCAGTAAAGCTACCCGTGAAGATCACTAAAGGGATTCAATTGTGATAATGTAATGTTTAAATCTTATCTACCCCAGAGACCACAGCAAATCCTGCATGGAAGTACAGGAGTATGAATGTACTGCTTCAGAATTCAAGACCCAGCATTAAAACAAATAAAGAGGAGTTGAGAAAGGGGAACGGAGGGTAGGAGGTATCAGGTGGACTGCTCACCATACAACAAATACATGTGCCAAGGCTTGAAAACAACGTTTAAAAGTCTCCAAGCTAGATGTGGTGGTGCATGCTTATTATCCCAGCAATTTGGATGCTGAGAAGAGGAATGTTGCTATAAGTTTGTGGCCGGTCTTGCATATATACTGCAGTGGAGTCCAGCCTGGACTACATGACGAGACTACCAAAGGCTGTCCCAGAAAAAAAAGTACATATGAGCTGATAAAGGGTTAACTTTTAATTAAGGACTCATTGTAAGGGGACTCAAATAAGCAGGACTAATTTTTATTCAGTCAATATTGAGTCCTAAACATGTGTTCAATCAACACTGATCCAGGCATGGTGGGTGATACCAGGCTATCCATAATCCAGTTAGAAAAATAAGCCTTGGTTGAAAACATAAAAAATGTAAGATAATACATTATTTCCAAATGGTGATGAAAATAGTTTATTTAAGTCCTAGTCAATGAGCCGAGCAGGAGCCAAATGCTCTTGACCTCATCGCTCTCCCAGGTACGAAGGCTACATTTCAAACAACCAGAACTGGAAGAAAGTGCAGTGTGAACTGACTCTTTTGTCTTATCTTTACTAAAGAAATTGCTGTAGGAATCCAGAAAATGGGAAAAGCTAATAGGAACAAGGGTCTGACATAGTCCTTAAGGCAAAGTTAGGTTTCAGGTGCTGGAAGAGTCTATGCGGTGAACAGCAAAGCACTTGTAGAAACAATTACATTAGAATAGCTGTCCAGTCAAATTCAAATGTGGGCCAGATTTTGGTGAACAAGGGCCACTAGGTAAAGAATGTAGCCTGCAGTTAATTAGTGACCTTGACAACTAATGACAGCTAAGTTTCAAATTGTGCTGCTGTAAAAGAGCTGAGCGACTCTTCCCAGAGGCCAAGGGAGCCAGGAGTGTATATGGGGGACACTGTTCAGGCCTCCTCCCTTTTTTTCTTTCTTTCTGTGCTCCACTTCTGGATTCAGTTCTCAGGTGAGGCTTGGGCCAGGGCGGGTCTACAAGGGTGGGCCATCGGAAGGATGCCAAGGTCTCGGATGGGTTTGGCGGCCCGCTCAGACGTTGCCACTGCTGTTCTCTGCCTGGGTACAGGTTCTCCGAGTCTCCTGCTCTCCCGCCGGCTGCCCCATTTTCCTCCCCCATCAGGCGGCGACAAGCAAGATTCCTCGCTCTGGAGGAGGCGGGCCGGGGGCGGGGCTGCGAGCAGAGGGTGCCACCTCCTAACGCGGGCCCTTCGGGCGGGACAGCATGGGTTCCACTTCGTGGCGCAAGTCGCTCTGAGGGGTAGCCGTGACACCCAGGTGGCCACGACTGAGGGGCGCTGTTCCTTTACTCTCAGATGGGGTTGAAAGCCGGTTGAGGTAGGAGAAAGCTCCATGACAAGACGAACTCCTATTCAGAGCCCGGCTCTCCGCGGCTCCCATGTTCCTTCCTCTTTAACCCCCCCCCCCTTCGGCGGATACTTGGAGAGTTCCACTCCACGCGGGGGGCGGAGCCCAGTACGGCTCCAGTGGGCTTCCTGGCCACCCGGAGCCACCTCATAAAGCCCCCAAAACAAAAGGGTATGTATGGCAAAGGCCTTTCTCCCGCCGAGTTCTCAGTCACGGGTTTGTCCTGCACGGCTGGGCCGGAACTAGAAACCGTCGGGGAAGCTGCGAGCTTGGTAGAGGTGCCCCCCCCCCCCGATAGCGCCACCCCTGGTCTCCTCCCCCGCACCGCCCAGCGGTGCGAAACTCTTGTTGGCTTGCCTTGCAAGTCATACTTTGGTTCTATCATTTTGAAAAGTCCTGACCTCCTCCCGCCAGGCCCTATTCGGAGAACTCACCGAAGTCGTGTTTGGGCATCAGGCCGGCTTGGAGGCTGCAGCTTTAGCGGACACCACTGGGTAGATTCGGCGCCGCGGCCAGTGAGCGTGGGCGAGATGCGGAGCAGGAGCAATTCTGGGGTCCGCCTGGACGGGTACGCGAGGCTGGTGCAGCAAACCATCTTATGTTACCAGGTAAACAGACATCAGCCCAAGAGAACACCCTAAACTGCCCTCTGATGTGAGTCAATACTCCCCCAGGCCTCTTCGCACTACTGTGACCTGAGAGCTTGCAGATAGTTAAGAGGTTTTCTACTTTAATCCAGACCTTGTTAGCCAGTTATTAGCCTCCTTCCCATTGCTATTCCTGTTCTCTTTACTCTCAAGTCAGGTCTCTGGTTTTTGAACAGCTGCTGAGGCTGTTTGACAGAGTTCTTGGACCCTTTTTTTTTCTTTTTTCTTCTTCTTTTATTTTAAATCAGAACGGGCCCCCTCGATGTCCTTCCTGACTACTTCTTTTGGATGGAAAAGGTATGTTAGGTTGAACACTGAGTAAGAACAGTAAACTCTACTCTAGGGACAGTAGACAGGAATGAAAAAAAAAAAACCCTAAGGCTTGCATCTGTTTGCATGTGAGCAGCTGCCACTGTCTCTCCCATGAGTTACCTTGTTAGACAGCTACCTATGAGAGGGCCCTATGAGCCTCTCTGGTTGCTACTTTACAACTTAGAAAACTTGGGAGCACATGGCATCAGCATCAAGGCCGTGCAGCTGTAAAGCTGAGCATATGATCTCAGGTATGAATATGTCTGCTATGCTTTGTCCTTGGTGAAAGTTATGTATGAGTCCCGAGTGGAAGCCCACTGAGCTATTTTTGTTTCCAGTGAAGACATCAGCTATATTGCTTGCCTTCAATCAACAGCGGCTATTTTTAGGGCTTTCAGAGTCAAAAAAGGAAGTAGCAGTTGGTGGTTTGAGGCTTGACCTACCAGTTGGAGACCCATGGTCATTTCCAAACCATTAACCATTTTTTTTTCCTTCTTAGCGCAACCTTAGCTCCTAGCTCAGGAAATATGTATTGTGTTGGGTTTATATATATCCAGTCTTCAAGACTGTCTACAAAGTGCCCCGCCTACATAAAATGAATGAGCAGTGCTGCTGCTGCTGCTGCTCCTGTGGCTCAGTGCTATAGCAGTTTACCTGGCATTCTCAATGCCTTCGATTGCATTGCCGCCACTACAAAAGAAAAACAGTGTTTATAGCACAGTGAAATTTATGAATAAGGTATAAGATCAGTGTCCCTTGTTTGAAACACTTTGAAGCCAAATGTGGCTTTGCAAGCCAGAAATGTCTGAATGTTAACAAGTCATATGCATACATACATATAATAGCCACAGTACTTCAGACGGTATCCTTTAGTTCCGTCCATTGTTATTTCGGCACCAGAATATGAATATTCATACTAAGTACAATAAGTAAAGGCTACAAAAGACTTTCACTTTAGACCAGCTTATCTTTTGCCACCCAAAGAACTTTGGCAAACTTAGGAGAAGCACTTGAGTTTCCAAAGCTTATTGGCTTTGGGAATTACACATAAAGGACTGTAGTGTTTCTTTGGAGACCTTTGGAAAAAGACACGGCCACCCCCACCCCCACCACCAGCCAAGCCATATTTGGCTAGGAAGGAGTTCTGCAAGAAATGGCATTCTAGTTGGGTCTTGAAGAAGGAGTAAGCAGATGAATGGAGGTTGCTTTTTCTAAAAACCACTTAGCAAGCTGGGACTGGAGAGATAGTTCAGTGGTTAAGAGCACTGACTGCTCCTCCAGAGGACTAGGATTCAATTCCAAGGATTGGAATTGTCACAACTGTCTGTAATTCCAGTTCCAGGGGTTCT
Organism: Microtus oregoni; assembly: GCF_018167655.1. NCBI lineage: Eukaryota > Metazoa > Chordata > Mammalia > Rodentia > Cricetidae > Microtus > Microtus oregoni. Next base: position 1,282,268 of record NW_024543990.1, on the reverse strand, counting down.
GACACCCGTGGCAAAAACACTAATGCACATAAAAACAACAACAACCAAAAGGAGGGTTTTTTTTTTGCTTTTACTCTCAGAATAACATTAACATTAATTAATTAATTAACATTCTCAGAATTACAGCTATAAAATGTTTTAAAATCCCAGTTGAAAGCCTTTCCCTCCATTGCTATGATAGAAAGAGCTATAAGGAAAACAGACAAAACTTAGCTTTTTTAGCTGGGTAGTAGTGGTGCACACCTTTAATCCCAGCATTTGGGAGGCAGAGGCTGGTGGATCTCTGTGAGTTTGAGGCCAGCCTGGGCTATAGAGAGAGTTCCAGGATAGCCAAGGCTGCACAGGGAAACCCTATCTTAAAAAAACAAAAAACAAAAAAGAAAGAAACCCTTGGTCTTCATGTCAGACCAGGGTTTGAATACCCAATTCTGCCTTGAGCAACATGTGTAACCTTTGATCATACTTTCTCCTTTTTTTTTTTTTGGACAGTGTCTCACTATGTAGTCCTGCCTGGCCAAGAACTCACCTTGTAGACTAGGCTGGCCTCAGACTGACAGAGATCTACTATCTACTGCCTTTTTCTTCCTGAGTTCTGGGATTACAGTTGTACTCTCCCATGTCCAGCTCTTTGTTTATCTTCCCTGAGCTAACACCTTCATCTGTAGAATGGGGATGGGATTATTAGAAAGAAAAATGAATGTCTAGTGTACTTCCTGGGACATTGTGTGAGATCAGTAAGTAGTGGGTGCTGTTGATATAAGCCACATGTTGTTACTCAGTCCTTGCATGACCATTCTGGCCCAGGATGTTCCCTTTCCTAGAAGCCTTGATATAGCTACTAATTAATTGTTTTCTGGTCTTTGGGCTTATTTATGTGTTCTATTGGTGCAGTCAGATCCTAAGTACGGAACTTTGGTGTCTCCTTCCTATTCCTCAGCAATGTCTCAGGCACATTAACAGTATCCTTTAATCCTTTTAATTAAAAAAAAAAACTACTCCCTGTGGGTTCTCTGCTACCCTAATGCCACAGCTACTGGGCCAGGCTAGCCTTTGCTCAGAAGCAAAACAACTGTCTTCTCACTGGAGCTGCAGGGTTGGACTTTCCTCCACAACATTTTAATGATTAAAAACCAGTTGTCTAATCTTTTATTTTATATTTATTTTGGGGGTAGTTAGTGAAAGGCCCTCATGATTTCTCTCTTTTCCTTTGGATAACCAGAATACTCTAGACAGTTGAGCTGGGACAGTCTGTGAATCTGCAAGTAGACAATTGCATGCCTCGTCGTCCAGCACTCCCCTGCACCCATCCTTCCACAATCGCTATTCAGTGTAGAGGCCTAACTGTTTTAGGGCCTTGTCTTCTTTTCTGAGTGATAATAGGTAGGTCGCCTGTGTTCTGTAATTTTTATCATAATAAAAAAATGAGCTAGGTTTCTGTAGTTTCTGCTATACTGTGCCATCTTCTATAGGTATGTGCATATCTCTGACACATTTTTCAAGTCAGTTCCTATGAGCTCTAAACTCTGTTTTTATTTAGTTTTTGAAGTGAGATCAGTTAATATTGGTTTCACTGGTTAGAAATATTTCATAACTATGTCAAGCTGATCATTATTCTTCCTTTCAAATCAATAGTTTATGCACATCTTCTAGCATGTCCACTATATCTGTCAAGGAGAAGAACTTCCACCTGTCATTTGAAAGATATAGACTACTTGGCTACTATATATTATTTGAATCTTTAAGGCAAAAAGGAAAGACCTGTGTCTATAAAAGGGTCATTTAGCAAGTTTCGTTTTCTGAATGTACATTCTGAGGAGTCTCTTCAGAAATCTATTGACTTTTAGAAAGAAACTTCTAGATTTATTTTAGCCCATATCAAATGTTTATTTTTAACATTTTTTCAGTAATGACTGTGTTTGAAGGCTCATTAATATGTGTAAAGTATGAAGTAGTGATAAGAGATTATGAACCAGAAAATAATAATCAAATCAATGTTCACTATAGTTAGAAGTTATTGGGTATCATGACTCAGAAAAGAGACTAGGGCAGGAACTACATTGCGATTAATGAAAATAGAATTTAAAATGAAAAAAATAACACAAGTAGATCATGGTATCTTTACAGTAGTAAAGACTAATTGTAGAAGAGTTAAAAATAATATAATTAAGTCTAGAAAGCAGTATGACAGAAGACTGAGAAAAGACTGGGGTTAAAGTGTTCTAAGTCCTTTATTACCTTAGAAGTGAGAGTAAAAGAATTGTAATGTCTTTTAAGTCAAGAGATTAAGAATCACCATTAACGTAATATAAATGGAGAGGCAAAAGCATAGCTCAGTTGGTAAAGTGCTTGCTGTACAATCATGAGGGCCCCAGTTCAGTCACTAGCACCCATTTAAAAGCCAGATGTAGCCATACATACTTATAATCCCAGCACTGGGAAGGTATAAACTAGCCAGCTAGCCTAGCCTGGTCAGAGAGCTTCAGGTCTGTCTTAGAGTTTTTATTGCTTTGAAGATATACCACAACCATGACAACTCTTATAAAGAAAACATTTAATTACATTAGCTGGCTTATAGTTTCAGAGGTTCAGTTCATTATCACCATGGTGGGAAGCATGGCAGCATGCAGGTAGAGCTGTTTGCTGGAGCTGAGAGTCCTACATTTTGCAGGCAATAGGAAGTAGACTGTTACATGGAGGGAAGCTTGAGCAAAAGAGACCTCAAAGCCTGTTCCCACAGTGACATATTTCTTCCAACAAGGCCACACCTCCTAATAGTGCCATTCCCTTTGGGGACCATTTTCTTCCAAACTCTCACATTCTACTCCCTGGCCCCCAAAGGTTTATAGCCATTTCATAGTACAAAAAAATGTTTTAAGTTCTACTTTAAAAGTTCCCATAGACTATAAAAATCTCAAACTTGTTTCAAAGTCTCTTCTAAGATGCATAACAATCTCTTAACTGTAATCCCCTCATAAAAATTAAAATCAAAAAAGCAGATCACATACTTCCAACATATAATGGCAGAGGATATACATTACCATTCCAAAATGCACTGAAGGGAACATAGTGAAGAGACACTGGACAAAAGTAAGATCAAAAACCCAAAACTCCAAAGTTTAAACTCCAAACACTGAAGCTCCATTTCTAATGTCAAAATGCTCGTCAGATTTCCAACTGTGTTCAGCTTGGTTGATGGCAACATAGTTCTTTCTCTTGGACTGGTTCCACTCTGTTAGTAGCTCTTTGAGGCAGGTATCCCACTACTCTGGCATCTCTAACATCTTAGGTTCTTCAAGGCCATCCAGGCTACAACTGTACACAATGGCCTCTCTCCTAGGCCTCCATTCAGGGACACCCCTGACACATGCCTGGCCTCGGTGGCTTTATTTCATGACTTCTTTCTTCTATCCTTAACTCTAAAGCCATGGCTGAAGTTTTCAAGTTCTGCTGCTTGTTGGGGCTGGAACATGGTCCACTCATTCAATTATATCTTCACCAGCTTTCTGTCCGTCACTGCCTAAGCTTGGCTGTCCTGAAACTCGCTCTGTAGACCAGGCTGGCCTCAAATTCAGAGATCCCCCAGCCTCTGCCTTCCCAGGGCTAGGATTTAAAGTTTGCCCCACCACACATAGCTTTCCTTTAGTTCCTTTTCACAAATTGGAAACTTAGCTGGATTGAAAATGACTTGTGAAGGCGTAAGTCACAAACAATCCCACAGCAGTTTGGAATTATGATTAATAAGGTGGTATTTATTTAAAGGGGAAAAACTTACAGATCACCGTCCCAGACAACAGCCCTCTGTGCAATCAGGAAGGAGTCTAGTCGCCAGAAGCGGAGCAGGAAGTAAGAGAACGAGAAGGGAAGTAGCCGCTTTTTTAAAGGGAGAGAGACCACGCCCCAATGGGCTGGTATCTCAGCGGCTATAGGCTGAAGGAGCAGAAGGACCTCCCGCAACAGACTTGAGCTTCTGATCCTCCTTTCTCTACTTTCCAAGTCAGGGATTACTGGCATGCACCGCACCATACTTGACTGAAAAAGAAATTATAATGGAAGTGATGAAATAGCAGTGAATCACAGTAAAAACGCTCTGAATAAAAATGTATGGGATTCAATTAAAATGAAGCTTGAGCCATAAATAAATATTAGAAAAGTTTGAATCCTTAAATATGTATGATAGGAAGGCAAGCAAAACTTAATAAACTCAAAATTGAGCTGGGTGGTAATGGTGTACGCTTTTAATTCCAGCACTTGGTAGGCAGAGGCAGGAGGATCTCTGTGAGTTCAAGGCCAGCCTGGTCTACAAGAGCTAGTTCCAGGACAGGCTCCAAAGCTACAGAGAAACCCTGTCTCGAAAAACCAAAAAAGCCAAAAACAAAACAAAAAAGCAAGATTGAGAAAAGATATACCCAAGAAGATAAGTGATAAAGATAGAGAGCAGTAGGAGACTAGAGATGTTGCCCCGTTGGTAGACTTCTTACCTAGCATACATAAAGCCCTGGGTTCAATCCCCAACACTGTATAAATTGGGTATGGTGGTATGTTGGTACATACCTGTAAATCTCAGCACTTGGGAGGTAGAAGTAGGAGGATCAAATGCCCAAGGTCACCCTCAGCTACTTAATGAGTTCAAGGCCAGCCTGCATGCAAAGAACTTTTGGCTTTTATTCAGAGAAAACCACAAGAGAATATTATTAGTTCTTTTAAGGCTAAATTAATAGGCATAATCTAAGAATTGTCTGGAAACAACCTTTGATTCCTTCTATTTTCTTATTCTACCTTCAGTGGAAATCATTTTCTAGTGAATGAAATGACTGAAACATCTCCAATCTTCCTCCTGTTTAGTTTTCTGCTCCCCATCTTGGCCTCTTGCTCAGAGCAGTGAGAGATCTTCCATTGACATGAAACTCCATTGCTATCTGTTTACATCCTTCCCCGACCATCATTCTACTTAAGCTGGGTTCTTCCTGTGGCCTACTAAGACACTGGCTACCCCTTATGCTACTGTCCCCTGTTCACTCCCAGTGACGTCCTAGTCAGTACTTACCAACAGGCTCCACTGACTTGTATACTTTGCATCTCTATCAAGGGTCATACCATGAGCAGTGGTTAAGGTGCTTGTTGCACAAGTGTGAGAACCAGACTTCAAACCCCCAGAACAGATGTAAATTTTCAGTGGGCATGGCAGCCATTTGTAATTTTTTGTTAGTTTGTTTTTTTTTTTTCAAGACAGAGTTTCTTTGTGTAGCCCTGACTGCCCTGGAAGTTACTCTGTAGACCAGGTTGGCCTTGAACTCAGAGACCCACCTGCCTCTGTGTCTCCTTCCCCAGTGCCAGATTAAAGGCAGCTGGGATTAATGGTGCATGCCACCACCCAGCCTGTTTGTAATTCTGATGTTCAAAAGATGGAGATGGGATCCCTAGCAGGATGGCTGGCCAGATTAGCCGAAATAGTGATATCTGAGTTCAAATGAGAGACCCTACCCCAAAGAATAAAGTGTAAAGTGATCAAAGATGACTCTGGGCATCTGCCTCAAGCCTCCACAGCATGATATAGGCATACTAACACACAACTCTCTCTCTCTCTCTCTCTCTCTCTCTCTCTCTCTCTCTCCCCCTCCCTCCCTCCCTCCCTCCCTCCCCCCTTCCTCCCTCCCTCCCCCTCCCTCCCTCCCCCCTCTCTCTCTCACACACTCACACACACACTTTTAAAAAGTCATATACTGGGCTGGAGAGATGGCTCAGAGGTTAAGAGCATTGCCTGCTCTTCCAAAGGTCCTGAGTTCAATTCCCAGAAACCACATGGTGGCTCACAACCATCTGTAATGAGATCTGGTGCCCTCTTCTGGCCTTCGAGCATAGACACAGACAGAATATTGTATACATAATAAATAAATTTAAAAAAAGTCATATACTAGGCTAGGAACAGTGGCACACACATGCAATCATAGCACCCAGGAGTCTGATGACTGCACAGGCACCTGCACTCACATAAACATAATATGCATATATACATAATTAACAATGAAATCTTCTTCTAAAAATATACTAGGTTCAATAAAAGGGAGAAACTATGTTAGCCCATGGTCATGCAAGTACCATATGAGAGGCAACTGTCTTGTTATTGTTTCAAGAAAGGAGGTACTCCATGGAAAGCTTTTTCCTTCCTGGTGCAATCTAGAGCTGTACGTTCTGCCATTTCCTACTGTAGCTTTTGAGGTAGCAACAAAGAGGAGGGCTTTTGCTGTGCCTTTTTCAGAACAGCCTTAATTTAATGTTAGATGAAAACATTCAAGTCATTTCAAACCAGAAACATCCTTGACTCCTCCACTCACAAATAGACAGCTGCAATAGCCTGTGTAGGGAAGAGAGCTAAAATTGTTTGAACGTCATAGGGATCCAAAATAACATCTCGTCGGATCTCTCAGCTCACAATGAAAGAACCACAGCAGATACAATCGAGGTCGTCCTTCTTGGGAGCTGACAGCCATCATAAGTACTCTGTCTTCTCTGTGCACGGAGCTGGAGTGTGGAGAGGAATGCTTTAGCTATCCCAGATTGCTGTGGGTAACAAAGGAAAATCGTGCTCCTTTAGTGTATTAAAATGTGAAACTTGAGTTGGCTGTTTTTTAAAATATTTCACCAAGTTTAGTTCTCCCATGTTGTACTTGTCATTTGTGCTTATATTTTAAATAATTTAAAGAATTCTAAGACTCGGGTTATCACTGTGTTGCCTAGGCTGGTCTGAAACTCCTAGGCTCAAGTGATTCTTCTGTCTTACCCTCTCGAGCAACTGGAGTTCTGTAGGTTCACACCACGATGCCTAACTTAGATGAGACTGTTAGTTAATAGTACTGTGACATATGTCTCACAAAAGGTAAAGGGATTGCAATTAATGTTCATAAAAGACAAGAAGCAGATGTAGACATATTTGAGTATTTTATGAAGGCCAAATATCTTGTCCTCTCTTGAGAAAAACTTACAAAATTTTCAGGAGTCTCATGACTCTTTGAGTCTCTCTATTTCCCATCAGAATCCATTGTGAACTCCTGAAAGATCCTTTGGAGACCTCAAATCAAGAGCCCGAAGGTGCTATGGAGGTAGAGGAGGATAATCATGAGTTCTAGGCCAGCCTGAGGATCTTATTAACACCCTGTCTGGGAAGAAAAGAAAGATAATAGAGTGGTATGCAGTGCCTCTAGGTGTAAAAGTCTGGATTGCAATGGCAAGGATCAAATAATGGCTTCTACATTGTTCCTGTTCTGATGAAAGTTTCCTGGCCTTATATCCAGTAGTCTATGGATACCTGAGGCTTCGGGTATCGGCCAGTGAGGGGCTGATAACTCCCTTGAGTTTGAACTTTTCCATGAGCTAACACAATACCAAACTGAATATTGATATCTTAGTAATCCCCCCTCTTCTTACTCCAGGGATTGATGAGAGAGTAGCAAAAGATTAAAATCTCCTATGAGAGTAGTTAAAGTTGTTTGACGGATGTTAAGTGACGCGCACAGTTCCTGAAAGGTTGGAAATATCTAAGATGAGTGATATGAGGTGAAGCAATTGCCTGAAGCAGCTGATTGTAGCTCCTGATTCATATGTTTGTAAAACTAGATGGGGAGGAGCTAATAAGCACAAAAAAAATGAAGATTGCATACCTTTGGTCTATTAGGTAAAGCAAGAGGCAGGTACATGTAACAGCTCGCATTCTCTTTTTCCTTGAACGTCAGTTTAAAAGATAGCTTTTGTAAAATCTGATTGGTGAATTTCAGGTGGAGTTTACTGAAAATGTGAGCTCTTGGGGCAGGAGAAATGGTTCAGCAAATCCGATCACTGGTTGTTCTTCTGGAGGACCCAAGTTCAATTCCCAGCACCTTCTGTAACTTCAGGGTAGCTGACACCCTCTTTTGGCCTCTTCAGGTACAAAGTACACACATTTGGTGCACAGACATACACACAGGCAAAAGATTCATAAAAATAATGTTTATTGGGTGGTGTGTGTTGAAGGGAGTTGTGGGTTGCATTCCTGCCGCCCTGCTCCCAGCCGTCTGGCTAGCTTATGCCCCGAAATAACAACACACAAACTGTATTCATTTAAACACTGCCTGGCCCATTTCTATTAATGTGTGTAGCACCGAGGTGCGCTTACCAGGAAGATTCTAGCCTACGTCCATCCTGGGTCGGAGCTTCATCGCGTCTGCCTGGGAGAGGGGAGCATGGCATCTGAGCTCACTTCCTCTTCCTCCCAGCATTCTGTTCTGTTTACTCCACCCACCTATGTTCTAACCTATCAGGGTCAAGCAGTTTCTTTATTAATTAACCAATGACCTTCCTCCATCAGGTGTGTGTGTGTGTGTGTGTGTGTGTGTGTGTGAGAGAGAGAGAGAGAGAGAGAGAGAGAGAGAGAGAGAGAGAGAGAGAGAGAAAGAGAGATTTATAATCTAAAGGGAAAAACACCAAAGGTAGATTGTATTGAAGTCTCCAATGTCTGTGAGAAAAGGAAATTAGTGATTTTGCAGTCAAGGAAGGCTTCACAGAAAAGAGAGCATGAACATGTGTACAGGCCCAAAACTGCAAGGAATACCCAATACCCAGTGGATTTTTTGGGGGCTAAAGAGTGAGTGTCAGAAATAACATCACATTAGAAAATGACCTGGGCTGGAAAGCAATGGTTAGCATTCCAAAGTATTAATAACCATGAAATAAAATAAAAATACTTTGGTTGAGATTTGTTGTTCAAGATGACACTGGAAACAATGTTAAAAATAAAGTCATGTTTTCAAAAAAAGAGTGAGTGTAAGGTGATTAAAAGAGCTAACACATGGGCTTGGAGTAGCAAAATAAGTGATTTCAACTCTGTAGACACTGGAGGATTTTGAGCAGAGTAGCGAAGTCAAGTTTCTGCGTCTTTCTGTGACTACCCTTTGTGGAGGTCGGAGCATAAGGAACTACTAGTAGAAGCAGGGACATCAACTACTAAAGAGCTTTTGTGGTTCTATAACGTAGGTAGAAGAAAGAGAGTGTGTGTTCTCTGTACCATTTCAGGTGTGTAGATGTTGACACTCCTCTGTGTGACCCCACGCAATGGAACGTGGATTGCAGACTGTTAAATGTTAGTATGTTGGTGTTACTATCAGGCATATATGTATTCTGCCTTACTGTTGGCTCGGTCTTACATTGACATTGAGGCAATTGTATTGACCTCCTCTTACTGATCTCATCTTGTCTAAATACATCACCAAATAAATGTCTTACAGTGTCTAGTTCAGTATGTAGATATTTATTGTTGTGCTTCTCAGAATTCCTTGTTGTAAATGACAGAAATTCACCTCAGATAGCCTTAAAACACAGATGAGAATGTATTGCTCGTATAATTAAAAATCCTAGGAAGTTGTTCTAGATTCAGGAATAGCTGGATTCAGGAGCTTAAGGAATGAAATTTCATATTACATTTCTTTGCTTTACTTTAAGTGGACTTTATTCTCTTTTTTTTGTTTTTTTTTTTTTTTTTTTTTTTTTTTTTTTTTTTTTTGGTTTTTCGAGACAGGGTTTCTCTGTGGTTTTGGAGCCTGTCCTGGAACTAGCTCTGGTAGACCAGGCTGGCCTCGAACTCACAGAGATCCGCCTGCCTCTGCCTCCCGAGTGCTGGGATTAAAGGCGTGCGCCACCACTGCCCGGCTTGGACTTTATTCTCTTATCTGGCCTATATTAGCTATCTCTGTCACTATGACAAACTATGTGAGATAATTCATCTTTTAAAAAAGCATTATTTTGACTCGTAGTTTGAGAAATTTCAGCTCATAGTCACAGTTCCATTGTTGTGGGTCTGTGACAGACAGCACGGTACATCATGTGGGAGCATCATGTGGGAGCATCATGCGGAAGCAGTGGTTGTTTACTCTTGACAGCTAGGAATCAAGAAAAGCTGGAAGGGGGAGGTGCCTGTAGTAGTACTTTCTCGTTGGGACCACCAGCCTGCAAATAGTGTCATGGAAGTGTTTTATTAATTATGAATGCTTGGCCATTAGCTGAGGTTTGTCCCACTAGCTCTTATAACCTAAATTAACCCACTTTTATTAATCTGCATCCTTCCACATGGCTTGGTTACCTCTGTTCTGTACCGTATGTTTGACCTCTTCAGTGTCTTCCTGGTGTAATCCATGCACCTAGATTCCTTCTCTTCTCCCTGGAAATCCCACCTATCCTCTCCTGCCTAGCTGTTGGCCATTCTGCTCTTTATTCCACCAATCACAGCAATGCGGTATACAAATATCACAACAGTTACCCATTTCCTAATATCGCCTTCAAGGTCATGCTCCAGTGACCTAACTTTTTAAGTCATACCTCCTAAATTTTCTACCTTCTCACAGTGATCCTACAGCTAATATTCTTGCTTCATTTTTGTTTCTATGATAAAATATTCTGACAAGAAGCAACTGAGGGAGAAACCATTTATTTTAGTTCACAAATCTAGGTTACAGTCCATCACTGCAAGAAAGTCAAAGTAGCAAGAACTTGAAATGGTTAGTCACATCATATCCATGCGGAACAGCAAGAAAAATGGATGCATATATGCTCCTTTGTGCTTGCTCAGTTTCTCCACTCAAATAGCTCAGGATTTCCTGCCTAGGGAATGTTGCCACCCACAATAGGCTGGATCTTCTTACATCAGTTAAGTCAATCCCCACAAAGGTAACCATAAGAGACCATATGTAACTATAGGCTAACCCAATGGAGACAGTCCCTCATTGAGACTCTCTACCCAGGTAACTCTAGATTGTGGCAAGTTGACAAGGCTATCACAATTGGGAATGCAGCTTGTCAGTCTGACTCTATTTCTCCTAGTTCTGGAAGCTCCTTTGTTTGGAGAAGGGAATGGGAGCTCTAGGAGATCTAACTCAGGCCATTATGTATGCTAAAGAGGTGTTCTACCACTGGGCCACACACCCCGCCTTTCTACTTCTGTTAATACATTGGCTTTGTGGTATTGGCTACTCACACAATTAGGCAGTTGCTGTTAAAAGCTAAGTTCTTAACAGATAAGTTTTCTTGTATGCAAGTATGAGAGCAGGCGACATTTCTGGGTCACAGGGTAGCTATTGGAGTAGGGAGCAATTTGGAAGAGAGAAGACACTGTGTAAAGATTCGTTGGTATCGTGAGGGTCGGGAGTATATGTGTAAACAGAGCTGAGTCATTTGAAATGTGGAAGCGATGGCTAATAAAATTAGTTCAACAAGCTTTATTCAACACAGGAGCCCAATAAATAAATCCTTATTGAATTCCATCTAGTTTGGTTTGATCTGTTATCCAAGTCTGTAAGTGTCCTGTAGTACTAGTGTTAGCTCAGCATCCACATTACAGACCTTTCCAGCCCTCCCCTCACTTTCACATTCCCTCTGAAGAGTAGAGGATGTTACTATCTCGGCATCTCCATTCTCTTTAGTTGTTAACGTCTGTCCCATCCTCCGCCTTGGAGAATCACTCTGGCATTGCCACTAGCCAAGAAGACTGTGTAAACATGGTTTCTTAGCTTGGATGAAGACTTTAGTCCTTAGTTTTCATTTTACCAGAGCAAAATCATAGTGTTGAATATATGTTTTAAGAGAATTTGTACCAATCTAGGTAGTCGTGTACCCTGGCTTCTCAGGTTACCCTCCCACATTGTACCCCCCCCCCAATCCAGTGAAATTTCCTGTCCCCTTAACTTCAGCCCCTTCTGACCCACAAAGGTACTAGTTTACATATCTCAACTCTGAGTTGAGCAATAAGCTGTATCTTCATTTGAAGCAGGTCCCCTTTCCTTACCTACAATTCTACTTTTAAAGCAAAACCAAAATTTCCCACTTGACGCATTCCCAAAGTTCATGCTATGCGTGTCTAATGGACTTCTTCAGGGTTCTCTGAGACTCGGCAGACAAGCATGCATACTAATGAAACAAGCTCTAGTAAATGGTAAACTCTTGTGTCCACTGGGTATGTTACAGGTATCTATAGAGAGAGATCATATCTGTACTTTAAATGGCTGAAAAATATTTCATTCTGTAAGTCAGTAAAGTCAGCATGTTTATTCTACATTCATTCAGCATCTAAGTAGGCCAGGGTTCCCTAGAGTAGCAAACTTTATCTTTAGGAAGCTTATAGTGTGGTGTTAATGTATATTAGTGTATCAGTAAAGCTAGTCTGTGTGCATGGTCAGAATATTCAGTATTGTTGAGAAGGCAAACTGGACTGCAAATGTGAAATTTAGATTGAGGTCCGTTTTTTGCCTTTGTGTATCTAACACTGTTATTTTAAAAAGGCTTTTTTCTCCTGTGGACTATCTTTAGATCTTTGTCAGAACTCAGTTTGCCATATTCCCATGATTCCATTTCTGAAGTCGAATCTGTTCCATCCATCTGTGTTTCTATTTCTTTATGTTTTGTTAGATTCACACACATTTACGATCGTTACACCTTTCTGGAGAATTGATTGTCGTGGGTAGTTGTCTCTCTGCCCCACTGCCATGAGATGGACAGTATTTTAGATACAGGCTGCTCAGTATCCTGGTTCCTCGAAGAAGCAACAGGAAAATCCTGTCTGATCAAGGGTGGATACAAAACATCCATGAGAAAGAAGCATTTGGTATTAGAAGTCACTGAAATTTTAGTTCAGTTTATCACTAGACCATAAGTTAAGTCCTGGGATTAATGCATTCTAGACCTGTTCTTTAAATTTTTCTTTTTTTCATTCTCATTTACTTTCCCTAGATAGTAACTAAAAAGAAATGGAAAAGGGAAAGGTAAGAGAGGCAAATGACTTGGCACAAGGTTGAGCATTCTTCATGCAAGGTACACAGAATTTGGTATAGTAAACAGACAAAGATTTGTATGAGCACAACTGCCTGTAATCACAGAGCTTGGGAGGATGAGGCAAGAGGATTCTGAGTCCTAGACTTGTCTCATATACAAAGTGAGACTCTCTCAAAGAATTTTTTTCATTAGCAGTGTTTTCAGTAATGCTAAAAGGGAAGACTCCCAAACCTTCTTTTAGCAATAACAATAATGGTTACATGGTACTTGTTGTGAATTCTTCCTCCTGGCAATGAATCTTTATCTATTACCTCAAATTATGAGTACATGAAAAACAAATAGCATGAATAAAGACGGTTTAGTTCATTAATATTAAATGTATAGCTATTGTTCACATATCAAGTGCTTAATACATATTAATTTACTTAATCCTTAAAGCTGCCTTATCAGGTAGAGGTACAGGTATAATCCCCACTTTATAGAGAGATGCTGCAGTCATTTGTTCAAGGTTACAGCTATTTTGTGATAGTTTTAAACAGACCGAGTCTAGAGCCTGTGCTCTTCTCAACCAGGAACTAGTACCACAACTTTCCATGTATCGTGTTGAAAAGAAACGGGAAGTTAGCCTATCAGAAGAACAAATCCAATGGCCCCTTCCCAAAAGACAGATAAAATAAACTTGAGAGGGGCAGTGTCACTTTCCACCATTAGATTGATAAAAAAATTGAAAATGTTAAAAAGTTATTTGCAGGAAGGAAGAATAATTATTTTAGAAGTATTCATTCCATGGAATCTGTCAAAATAGAAATTTCAATTTGGAGGTTTTACTCCATGCCATAAAACTCACTGTAGAGTAGGTGTTGCTTATGATGTACAGAGTGCCTAAAGCTGTGAATGCCTTATGCTCTAGGAATGATAGCCATTAGTATTTATAGTTACTTGCAAAGAATATTATTTATACTGAATGTTGAGATGCAGAGCTCAAATTGGCTGACTTTCTTTAAGGTGTTAGCATGCTAGCTGTGAATTAAATTGATACTAAAACAAGCATCGTTTCGAACAAGAAGCAAAAGCTGATATAAGATTTGTGCTTTTACTCTCTAAGTATTAAATGAAGGCTTAACCCCACAATCTCTACATATAGTCTTTAAGAAGATTATTCAAGTTAAATTGTGCCACAACAGTGGGTCCTGATTATAGATTTTATCTGGAGAGTTACTGAAAATTCATGCATGAAATCTTTAAGAAGCACTATCTTGTGGCTATCTTTAAGTCAAAGAGGGGTGTCTCCTTGAGGGGGATTGTATAATCGAAGTCCCTTGACTTTTTATTGTTGTTATTGTTGCTTTTCCCTGACTATGATGTGATACATATTCTGAAGTCATTATCTCCATGGTAAGGGTACTGGGGTGGAAACCTTTGGGATGCCATCAGTTTGTGATGATGAAACCCTCTTGAACACAATTAATCCCTGTTTAAAAGGCCAAACCAAACCAAACCAAGAAAACCAAAACCAAAAGCAAAACAAAACAAAAAAAGCAACTCCACTGTTGAAAACATCTTCCTTGTAAGAACATTTATTGCTATATTTGTGAGTGGTAATGAAAGCCCTGGACTGTAAATGGAAACTTATCATAAGGGTAGACCTCTGGATGCATTATTAAGTGTATCTACCATAGAATATTATGCAGCTCCAAGCTCTTCAATTTGAATTATTCGAGGTAGCTTGAGGAGATCTCATCAGGTTCTGTTGAATGAGAAATGCCAGGTGAGCAGTGATCCTGTGATTCCTGTGTTATTAAAATCTGATACCCCCAAAAAAGTTTCTGTGTGAGCAAGAATTTATACCAAAGCATATGCATATGTATCATTTTATTGTAATATTTATTATATGATATCCAGTTTTAATGGCACAAAGAAAAAAGGGAATACATACATTGTCACAGGGACTGGGCTTTTTTTTTTAATTGCTAATATTATGAGCGGTAGGCAACACACCTAAAGGAGTAAGTCACAAAACAATCCCACACCAGTTTGGAATTATGATTAATAAAAGGGTTATTTATTTAAAGGGAAAAAACTTACAGATCACCATTCTAGACAACAGCCCCCTGCACGACCAGGAAAAGCATCTGATAGCCAGCGCCCAGCGACTGCTGCTTTTTTAAGCTAGAGAGACCACGCCCAAGTGGGCTGGTATCTTAAAGGCTATTGGCTAAAGGAGCGGAAGGAGCTCCCGCAGCACCTCCCCATTTTGTTTAAGAGAGTTCTAAACCCACTATAAAATTATATACAATAAGAACAAATATCCTATTCTAAGTAGCTTAAGTCTTGTATAATAAATAACTTGGACAAGTCATGAGAGGAAAGTAACTATGTTAATCTAGTCTTCAACCCCATCAAAGATCCAAGAAGGGAAATAATGTTACCCGAGTAATTAGAAAGTGCAGTCAAACAACTTCTAAAACATGAAACAAATCACAGAGACAACTGGCTACCTGGGCAATCAGCTAAAGTCACGTTTGCAGCGTTGAAACAACCAACTTTGGCTAAGGCCTAGAATAACTGACAGATTATTTTTAAAGGCAAGAAATTTTTCAAAACCGCCATACTCTGTCTTGGCAAGATTTGACAGTTCTGCTTATCCATTTCCAGATACTATGTATTTTGTCAGTAGTTGAGGTATGGGCAGTTCCTTGCTCAGTGGCCAGTTTTGCCAAGAAGAAGACAAACTCCAAGTGGAGTGTCTTTGATGCTCAACAATCTCTCTGGAATAGATTGGTGTTGCCAGGAGAAATTGTGTCTCGCTATCACAGAACTCTAAGTTAGATTAAATGCCATTTTCTACAGTTCTTTGAAGAGGTTGAAGATTATCTATTTATACAGAATATAATCTTTATGTATCTAAAAAACTCGATTAGTCTAACTATAAATATGACAAACAGATGACTATAGATCTATAATTCTTAATACCTATCTAACTTAAAGACTAAGACAATAAACAGCTGTGCAGTAAATGAGGACAATGATCTCTAAATGTAAACAGTACACAAGTATCTTGATCAGAGGTAGAAATGTACATTGCAGTATGGTAAATATATATATCAATACATAAACAATATATAAGTATCTTAATCAGGTAGAAGCATGCGTGCATACAATATTCAATATAATTTAACTTTATATCCATATACAAGAATCTATGCAAATGTAATTATTTATAAATAATAACTCACAAATACAGATCTATTATCCCATCATCCATTTTTCCCTCTTTTTTTCCAAAAAAAATCCTGAGCTTATAAAATTCCTCCCCCAACCCTCAACTGTATACCAATTATAATCAACCCCTAAATGATGTCCCTAAGCCTGAGGACAAACCTGGGAGAGGGGACATCATCCTCTAGAATTACTTCCAGCTGTCATGAGGCAACGTTCTTTCTAGGGGATCCTGTGAAAGTAAAATGATGGTTAGAGTTCAAGATTAATGAATGTCTGGTAAGATAGCAAATAGTCTCTGAGTATTTTGTCTAGGTCTGGCCAGAATATTGTAAAAGATGTGCACCATTTCAGCTAACCAAATTGGAACCATCTTGTGTAGCTGGTACCCAAAACAGGTCTTGTAGTAGCGTTATCTGTATCATGACATCATATCAACCAGATGGAGTTGTTGTTATGGGGCCCCATCTTCTTCCTGGAAACTTCAAAGATTATTGCAGGAAAGTTCATTGTTCATTGTGGAAAACTTAAACATTATTTATACAGACATATACAGACTTATATATTCAATGAAAGGTATGATAGATATGAAGAAAAACAAAGATGTTTTCTAAATTCTTTTTTCCTACTGTCCCATATCATGGCTCTTGACATGAGACAGAAACTCTGGATTTTTCTCTTAACAACAAGCTTGGAACTAGAGAGGTACTGAGCCAGAGTCCAACTCCAAAACCAGCTCTATAAATTTAGAAATATAAATACATATATATGTGTGTATATATATATATATATCTTTGATTTTTATACTTACAGAACCTATTCGGTTTTCTTGATGATCCCTATTGGGTAGTTATTTTTCCAACTGCCAATATTCAAATATCCAGGATCCCTTGAATTTTTTGAAGATGTTTTCCTGCGAAGACAAGAACAGAACCCTGCCCCTGTCCTGTATGTTTTTCTTACCACCTGTATGATTATCATCATTGAGGATGAGCTGTCATTTCTCCTTTCCAAGAGGTTTCTCCTCTTCAAACTGAACCTTTATTAATTTTGATGGTATCCACAATTTTTCTTCTCCTGTGGAAAAAAGAGACAAAGAAAAGCTGAAAGAAATAGTTATATAATTATAGCTATATATTTCTGTATCGTTATATGAGGGTTTAGTTATAGTGAAACCATTTTTTATTGGAAATAGATTTTTTCCATACAATATATTCTGATTATGGTTTCCTCTTCCCCCAATTCCTTCCAGATCCTCCCCACATTCCCATCCACCAAAATTTAACTGGAAAGAAGCTTATAGTTAAAGTGATCATATCAGAAATATAAGCTTGATCTAGACAAATCTGTCCCCTTCCTCATTGTGATGTACATTTGTCTTTGTCTTGGTTAGCTGGCAGATTGGCATCAGTTACCCCTCCACATGGAGGAGATAACAGCGTACCAACCCAAGGCCCCAGACCGCTGAAGAAATGAACCTGTTTGGGTGGCTCACAAGACTCAGTGGGTGGAAATGCAGGGGATATGGGACAGCATCCCCAAGTAAGGGAAGAACAGAAAGACAAACTTCTGGAGCATCTTTATTAGAAAAGACAGCAGAACCTGGTGTACCAGAGTATCTGTAAGTCTATGGACATCTCAGTTATTATGAGTCACACTGAATGGAAATTCCCACATCTTCTTGTTGCATAACACTGCCTGTTTTTATAGATTTAGATCAGAAAGTATTCTTTTTGTTGTGTGCAGTAACACCCCAGTTTTCCATGAGTTTGATGTCTGTAATTTTGAGTGTAAGGATCCCCAAAACACCCTTCCTGGTTCTCTGTAGTTGAATGAGGGTCACAGACAGTCTAGTCTTAGGTGAAGATGAGCTAAGGTGGAGATTAACTAAGCAGAATAAAAGAGAGAACTTTCAGTTCACAGGACAGTGACATTTCATAATCTAAACCACACTTGACACTGTGTAAGCTGTCACTCCTGTGCTGTTGGAAAGCTGTTTTAGACTCAAGGTTGGTGGGCCATGCCAGGAAGAGGTTGGTTTCTTAGGATCTCCTGATGTTTTCCTGTCCCAAGCATACCCAACAGGCCTCAGAACAGATACAACTGCATATGCTAAGTATGTAATGTTCGGGAATAGTGATTCTTTTAGGCCCAGCAATCCCCTATAGCAATAACACTTAACACTTTGAGCCCTTTGAGACCGAGTGGAAATTCCCGCATCATCTTGTTGCATAACACATTCTATTTTATAGATCTGAAGCAGTAAGCAAGTCAGAAAGTATTCTTTTTGTTAAGTGCAATAACACCCCAATTTTCTGTGGACTTTCATTGACTTTAAAACCATTGATTTGTAGTTGCTGACTGGAGAACGATTTTAGTACATTGAATGTTGTTGTTCCTGCAGGTGGTATCTGTTGAGTTTCAGATATTTGTATAGAGAGTATAGATTAGTTAAAAGATAAAGTCAAATATTTAGTTTCTTGTGTGAGACCATGTAAAACATTGTTGATATATTTTTTTTTTTTTTTTTTTTTTTTTTTTTTTACCTAGTAGCGTTGGCAGTGTCCTTTCAAAATTACCCAGTGGAATTTTTCATGACTCTTCCCATAAATAACATAGTGCCCTCTGAATAATGGTTGTTGTTTTGTTTTATGCTTAGATTGAACTCAGGGCCTCAGGTATGCCAGCCAAGCACTGCACCACTGAGATGTGCAATTTTTAACTTGCAGAATAACCACCCCCATCCCTCCATTTTCATATCAGTGTCAAGTAAAGACCCCGGGCCTCGATGATCTTGTCTGCTTCCAGTTTCCAAAAGTTGGGAGCCTGGGGGTGGGGGGAGTAGTGGAAAGGGGAGAGAAGGGAGGAGAGGGTTAGGGAGACCTTGGGGGAGTGGGATAGTTGAGATGGAGGAAGGACAATATGGGAGTAGGAAGGAGATATCTTAATTGAGGGAGCCATGTTGGGGTTGGCAAATGGCTTGGCTCTAGAGGGGTTCCCAGGAGTCTATGGGATGACCCCAGGTAGGACCCTGGACAGTGGAGGAGAGAGTGCCCAAACTGGCCTTGTCCTGTAGTCAGACTCATGACTATCTTGAATTTCACCATAGAACCTCCATCCAGCAACAGATGGAGATAGAGACAGAGACCCACATGGGAGCACTGGACTGAGCTCCCAAGGTCCAGTTGAAGAGCAGAAGGAGGGAGAATATGAGCAAGGAAGTCAGGACCACGAGGGGTTGGTGCACCCACTGAGACAGTGTGCCTGATCTAATGGGAGCTCACCAAATCCAGCTGGACTGGGAATGAACAAGCATGGGATGAAACTGGACCCTCTGGATGTGGCTGACAGTGGGGGCTGACTGAGAAGCCAATGAAAATGGCACTGGGATTTGTCTCTGCTGCATGTACTGGCTTTTTGGGATCCTATTCTCTTTGCATGCATACCTTCCTAAGCCTGGATGGAGGGGGGAGGGCCTTGGACTTCCCACAGGGCAGGGTGCCTTGCCTTCTTAAGACTGGAGGGGGTAGGGTAAGGGGGGGTGGGGGAGCCGGAGGGAAGTGGGAAGAGGGGAGGAAGTGGGAATTTTGATTGGTATTATTTATAAAGTAATAAAAAAAAAAGAGGAAAAAAAAGACCCCGGGCCTCTAAAGACATAGACCTGTCTGGGTGGCTCACAAAAACCAGTGGGTAGGAAGAGTACAGGTAATGTAGTAAACTGGCAAGTAAGATATTTTTTTAAGGTGGCAAGGTTCTAATTGTGGAAGAATATTTTATTATATACATATTTCTTTGTATATATTCAGAAGTCAGCCAACTTCATGTGACTCTTCTTAACCATTTTATTTATGGGCTCAGAGTGTTTATTAGGGTTGGCTTTAAAAATATTGGACTAGGGTTATAGTTTGATGGTAGAATATCTGCCTAACATGAAAGATGCTCCAGTTTTAATCCCTGGTAACCCCAAATATGTAAATAGCTTTATTGACATTGTTTGGGTACTACAGAATTTGTTTATTTAAAGTACACAATTGCTTTTTAGTATATTCGTGGAGTCGTTCATCCATCACCCCAATTAACTTTAATGTCCTTTATAAAGAAAAGAGAAAACCAGGCTGAGTGGCTTAGTGGTTAAGAACACTTGCTCTTGTAGAGGACCCAGGTTCAGTTCCCAACACCCACATGATTTGTAACCATCTTTAACACCAGTTTTAGGAAATCTAGCACTCTCTTCTGACCTCTGTGGGTACCAGGCGTGCACATGGTATACATACATACATGCAGGCAAAGCACACATACGCATAAAATAAAATAATTTTTTAAGAAAAAAGTGGAAAAATGTTTTTTTTCTTTTGTCAGTTGATAACTTGCCACTTCTACTTTTCAGCATTTATGAACAATGCTGTTATGAACATTGTATGTAACTTTTCATGAGAAGGTCCAGTCCTTTTTGTTGACTCTGCTGATTTTCTCGAACACATCTGTGATATCACATCTAATGAGGCCTCCCATATGCCCTCCTACATAGCTTCTTCTGGTCAGATGAATGAATTATCTGGATTGCAGACATGGTAGCTGAGGTCCAGACAAGGCTGGTAGCTTTTTCTGATCTCATAGAGCTAGGAGGTGGATCAGGACCCGGAATTTTGTTCCTAGGCTCAGTGCCTTATCAACTGATTAGAATCATGAAGGCCAAAAAGACCTGAAGCCTGCAGTTTGCAGCTTGTGAAAGCCTGGTAGAC
The DNA here is from genome assembly GCF_018167655.1 of Microtus oregoni. Lineage (NCBI taxonomy): Eukaryota > Metazoa > Chordata > Mammalia > Rodentia > Cricetidae > Microtus > Microtus oregoni. Next base: position 1,261,521 of record NW_024543990.1, on the reverse strand, counting down.
TTTTTCTGTTTGGTGTTTCTTCTCTTTTAGACATTACAGCAGTTTGGTCTGGTCTAAAGGTTTGAAGAAGAACATAACAATTAGAATGTTCCTTAGAGGTTTTCTTATCTCCTAATTACATGAGCAAGGCATCTAAGATACAGAGAGTAGGAACTCGGGTCTCTCTGTGCTCTTTGTTCTCGAGTCCCCATCCACCTGCACAGGGAAACATTAATTGTGTAGGAGATTTAGGAAGGGTGATGGATGCCAAGCATTTTTGTGTCTCTTCTCTAATTAGAACCCAGTCACTGGGCTGTTATCAGCCAGCCATGACCAGAAGGATGCCTGGGTACGAGACAACATCTACAGCATCCTGGCTGTTTGGGGCCTGGGCATGGCCTACCGCAAGAATGCTGACCGTGATGAGGATAAAGCAAAGGCCTATGAGTTGGAACAGGTAATTGTGACTGACATCAGTGTCTTGTCTGCTCAGTACCTTCTCTTGAACTAGAAAACCGATGAGCAAATCATTGTATGTGCATAACAGGGTGCAGTCTTTCATTTCTGCAACAGCATACTTTGTGAAGGCATTCAGATGGTTGCACCTCACGTTTATCTTTGTGTTTGAGATAAAACAATAACATCACACAGCACATTAAATGGAAAGCAAAACCATCCAAATTTCTACCCCAACATGTTAATATGCCTACCTGGTTATATTTCTCTCTCATGGTATGATTATTTGTGAAGAGTCGATGCATAGCCATCCACCACATTTACCAACTCTTCACCCTGGCCACCAAATGAGAAAAAAAAATAGAAAGCAAAAAATCCAATGTTTCGGAGCTAGACATCCCAAAGCATGTGCTTTTTAGGGTAGGTGGTTATATTCCAAAGAATATTATCTAAATGCCGTTGCCATTGCTTAAAACAGTTCTTAAACGTCCTTTAAAAATGCCTTTCTACTTTGTACCATTCTCCAGGAAGTGAGTCTTACTTTTTCATACTCACCCTTTAGATCTGAGCATTATTTAAATTTTGTGTCTATGTTATTTGCCGTATAGCTCAATGAAGGTTTCCAAACTCAGAGGAAGGATGTAACCCAGTGCTAAAATGCTTACCTGGCATGCTAGCAGCCTTGGGTTTAATCTCCAGTACTGGACAAATATTTTCCAAATGTTTTGAGTAGTAGTGTTTAGGTAAGGAGCCCTGAAATGGAAAAGTATAATCGTCCTGGCATGAGAACATTTGAGATTTATCTTTCTACAGATGGAATTTAAGGGATGGGGACTGAACTTGGGGCCTCACACAAGATAAGCACACACCGTACCAAATGTCCTAGGATTTATCTTTAATTCATACATCCTTGGGCAGCCTTCATAGCTAGTGGATGATTGGGCCCAGTTGTTGCTTGTTTATAGTAACCCAAATGGGCATGAGTGATAAGCAGCATGAAGGAAATTTGATAACTGTGGGAAAGCTCAGAAAGGAAGCTTATCTCTGGGAGCAAAGCTTGGATTTGACCAGGGCTTGCTCAGTGTGAGGTGATGAAATCACTCAGCTTTTGAAGCATATAAAGTTTTTTAAAATTACAAATAGCAGTCACTGGCTGCTCCTCCAGAAAGAGGGATGGATGAGTGCACCAGTTATTTGCTGGTATAATAATTTTATGTCGAGTGTCTTGCAACTCTCCCATCATACATACATACACACGCACCACACACACACACACACACGCATGCACACACGCACACAATCACTAAGGTTGATTAAATTTTCTGTTCCTTTACTGAAACTCAAACAGACCATAATGTTTCATACTTAATGTCTTTTACTATTTGATGTGTGGTTAATAAACTAAAAACTGGGACTAGGCATAGTGGCACACACCTTTAATCCCACTACTCAGAGGACAGAGGCAGCTATATCTCTGAGTTTGAAGCGAGCCTGGTCTACATAGTGAGTTCCAGACCATCCAAGGCTGCATAGTGATACTAAATAAGTAAATACTAATGGAAATATCACCCTTGATTATGAAAAATAATAATCACTGGGCATCTTTGAGTAATATTTATTTAAGGGGTACTTGGGGCTTGATTAAGATTGTCTTGTGCATTTTGGGGATATTTCAGGACTCTAACCTGATTGTTAAGTTCCAATAATCCCCACCTCTGTCATTGTTCTGATTAGAATGCCCCACCGCACATTTCTAGGTGCTTCCCCATGACTGGTGATTGGCAGTATCAGTCCAAGTTGGAAGTCACTCATTTCTTTTCATGGGCAATACCTTTTCCTAGTTTGAGAGGAAGTCAGTTGACAAACGTGTATGTACAGTTAACCATTATAACAGTGCTAACTTATATTTGAGGTAACATCTTCTTCCCCAACAGATTTTGTAACAAAAAATGGAATTATCTTCTAGGATCCTAGGATTTTAGAGGAGGAAGGGTCTGCCTTCCAGACTCTTCCCTGGCCATGAACTCTCAGGCCCCTTTACTCTGCTGCCCCCTGTAAGGTATAGTGTGTGACATGATACACCCATGCCTGTAAGTAGAAACTGCTTTTAGTCCATGATATCTGATTATCTAGGTTCTGTTTTTCTACGCCCCATGTCATCACAGGGAGTTGAAAAATGTTACTTCATCTGCTTCAGGCTCAGGTTCCTCGTGTAGAGACTGGAGTGAAAATGCTACCCACCTTGTAAAGCTGGTGCTGGAACTCAAAATAATATAAATAAAATGTTTTTCACAGTGTCTGGATAGAGTATTTAATTAATTAATGTAGTATTATCATCAGGTCTATAGACCAGGCTGGCCTCGAACTCAGAGATCCATCTGCCTCTGCCTCCTATGTGCTGGGATTAAAGGCGTGCGTGACCACCACTCGGCCACATTATTATGATTTGGAATGCTAATGATAGTGATAGTAATCGGTTGCAATATTATTAAAAAATCTTGGATACCACTTATATTTTGTAAGAACTTTGCTCAATGATCCAATAATGGTGTCACAAATGGCTCCTTTGGCAAAGTATCATTACTTTTGGACAGGCATGGCAGGCTTAATTCGTCCTTTGTGTAACAAAAATAAATTACTAAGAAATGTACCATAGAGTTCCAGATTACAAAGCTCATAAAAATGTCAGAGCCCAAAGATGCATCTGCTCCAACCCTTTTATTTGAGATAAATCACTTTGTCAAAGGATTTATTTTGTGATGGAGTAGAAAAGTCTCAATAATGTGATCAATCAGAATACTTTTGTATAGTTGGGATCTGTCATTTTTGGAATATTGCCAGACAACACTGTTTTTTTGGCCATGTATGAGTAATCTTGAAGCCTTGTTCCTGATGCCACTTTATTTCCACAGAACGTGGTGAAGCTGATGCGAGGTCTCCTGCAGTGCATGATGAGACAAGTAGGTGGGACGTGACAGACTGGTACCTTCAGAGCACTGGAGTGTGCATTCGCGTCACTAATTTGGATAGCATCTTACATTTGGAACTCTCTCATGAAAAAACAGAAATATTTTTTGCTTACTTTCTTTTTCTAAAATTACCCTCAATAATTTTTATTGTGCTTAGGAACCATAGTTTCAAAGGACAGTTCTGAAAGTCCTCTTTCAAAGATTTATGTGTATAAAAGGAGAACATGTCTTTTTTCAATTAGGAAAAGATGATATTAAAAGCACTCAGAGAAACCCATGCACTACTCATTTTTTATTCTGGGTGTTGTCATTTCAGGTCAAGTGCTTCCATTGTGAAAATTTGTCATTATTGGGGCCAGCTAGATGAATCAGTCATCACTAAGTCTGAAGACCTGAGTTCAGTGCTAGCACCCACATGCTAGTTGGCCTCTGCCTTCGCCCACATGCCTGCCTGCACACATACACATATACACAGAAGATCAATAAATGTAATTCGTGTTTAAAAGTTGACATTGTTATTTACTTACATCTTCAGTGTAAGGCAAATGAAACGATTTATTATAATGTTTATACACAGAACCTTCTACTAGGATCTGTACCAGTTCAGAGGGTCATGTGCTCCCACCCCATCCTTAGTTGGAATAGCCAAAGACATTGCACTCTTTTGTTCTTTGTGATGTTAAGAAAAGAGAAGTTGGCATTTAGACAGGTTCTTTTTCTTCCTTCCCTATGTCCTTGAGAACGTACCGTTTGCCCCTGCTGGGGAGTCTTTTGACAAGGACACCTTTGACCTGAGCCTCCCCTGTGATCTCTGGGCTGAGGTATTTCCATTGAGTGAGTGGGAAGAAGCTCCATCATGGCCCTTGTGTGCAGTGCTCATCAGCAACCACTGCCCATCCTCCTGGTTCCCAGAGGTGTCACATAAGAGGTCTAGAAGATTCAGTGATTATCCCTAGATATGCCATCTGCCAGCTAGGAACCTGTACAGTTATGTGAACCCAGCTTGCCTTCGTCCTCAGGTGGACAAAGTGGAGAAGTTCAAGCACACTCAGAGCACCAAGGACAGTCTGCACGCCAAGTATAACACTGCTACTTGCAGTACCGTGGTGGGTGATGACCAGTGGGGCCACCTCCAGGTGGATGCCACCTCCCTCTTCCTACTGTTCCTGGCCCAGATGACAGCCTCAGGTGAGCCATGGCCATTCGAGTGACATTTCAGAAAGTAAAGGGGGTAATGTCCATTTATACTGTGATAACAAAATACCCAAGACTGGGGAATTCAAATAGTATAGAAGTTTCTTTTCTCACAACTCTAGAGGCTGAAAAGTCCAAGATTAATGTACCAACAAGTTGAGCTGTTTGGTGAGAACTGCCTCCCCTGAAGAAGTAGAAGGCTTTGTCTTTACACGGCAGATGGATTAAGAACTGAATGCTGTGTGTAGCCTCTTTCCCGAGGGCCCTCATTTATCCGTGGTCTAAACTCATATAAGCCCCGCATCTTAGGACTGTCACATTAGTAACACTGAATTTCAGAGGGACACACTGAGAACATACCAAGTGCTATAAATGACTAGTAGATTATACAGAGGAAAAGCGTACTTCCCTGTGGGGTCATGTGCATCTGTGTCTTGCTAGGGCAGGGAATGCAGGGGCCCAGGCTGACACCTATAGACAGAAGTTAGCCTCTACCTGGGCAGGTGCAGGCTTTCCTTTGGCTCACTCAAGGCTAGGGAATGATACTTCTGGACTCCAATCTTTGCTTTGTTGGAATCTTCTCTGCACAAACATAACATGTTCCAGAGAACCCATGCCTTACCTCTGAACTTTCTTCCCATAGACACACCCTCAGTGATGGAGCTCCCCTCACTTTGTGAAGGACTTACTTCAGAGTTACTTCAGTGCCCAATAAGAAAAGGAAAGATAGGATCAAAAGACTTATCTGCTAGCAAAATGCTTGTGTATAACTGGCAACTGTCTTCACGGTATCACTTTTCTTTGTTAGGCTTGCGTATTATTTTCACCCTCGATGAAGTGGCCTTCATACAGAATCTTGTCTTTTACATAGAAGCTGCATATAAAGTTGCTGTAAGTACCCATGCTGGTAGTCTTTTTTCTAGCTGTCAAAAAATCAAATAAAATCATCCAATTTTGTGAAAGCAGCTATTTGTGGCTCACTAGAACGTTAGTGAAACTAGAGCTGTCAGAATGTGTCACCTTTGTGTGCAAAGTATTTAGTTTTTGTCCTGGGATATGGATTTCATTTTGGAATGTACCACACACTCTGTCTGAATACATTACTGTATTCAGTAATGTATTAAAATGCCCTGTAGGATATGTATGAGCTGGCCTACATTGGGCTGCAAAAGGAGCCATGTTGATGCCTCAGTGGGAACTGGGGCACCGTGGGGTTTATTTACACCATCAGCCCACAGGCAGAGAAGGCCACGCTATCCGTATAAACATGAAATGAGTTCACATCAACCCTATGTCTAGACTTAACCTGTCTCAGAATGTCAAGAGCATCAAAGTTGATAGACCTGTCTAAAGAAACTTAAGAGATTTTTGTGGGGAAGGCATGCTTTCAGGTAGACCTTGGGTTTCCATAAGAAAGGGAGAGAACGGGCATTTGAGTGCAGGAATAGTGGAGTGAGCAACAGGAACAGGCTGGGACGGGGAAGGTGTGATTTAGGGAGAGCAGAGGTTGGGAGCATTTGGCATAGAGGGTGCAGAGTAAAGGCCCAGGTGAAAATTGACACTGGAAATAGTGGAGTGTCTTGTCGACTTGCTGGCATGCTGAAGGAGGAGGCCAGACTCTAGCTGTTATGGCCATGCAGAGAATCTTTGACGGGATCAGCTAGGGAAGAAACTAGTGCTCAATAGTTATCTGAAATGGAGGCTGAACGCATCACACAGTCTTCAAGGATGAGTTTTCTAGCTGCTAGATTGGAGTGTCAAATTTTAGGAGCAAAAGAATGCGCAGGCATGAGAAAAGACACGTGGGTCTACCCACAAGGCCTGCTTGCAGGTCAGGGTCTGTACCGCCCGCCTGTACTACGTGACAGTACAGTACTACTCCTGTATTGCGGCGCCTGTACTACTCCTGTATTGTGGTGCCTGCACTACAGAACCATTCATGAGCAGGGCAAGGGCCTGGAGATTTAAACACACAAAGACACACAGACAGAGACACAGGTCATCCTTGAAACAGGAATGCCCCCCTTTATTGTGTTCCAGGGCAGTTTATATAGGGATCCTTAAATGATAGCCAAACCCACCAGAAACCACTCCCCTACCATCAGGAACTCCTGAGGGTCTGGAGCTCAGAGCAGCTGCAAGCATAATACATTGTTTACAAGAAATTCAGGATCTGGGGGTTCACAGCTCCCAACAAGGGTCTACAATGACCCTGGTATATCTAGGTTTCTGTGTTTACATTTGTAAATGTTCTTCCTTGTTTTGGTTTGGTTTGGTTTTTGTTTGTTCTTTTTTTATTTTTACTTTTTTAGGGTTTTTTTTTTTTTTTGAGGCAGGATGACCTCAAACTCAGCAATTCTGCCTCTACCTTCTAGGTGCTGGGATTACAGGCATGAGTGCTATACCTGGTTGTTTTCATATTTTTGAAGTCTTTACCACTTCTGAATCCATGTCATTAGTCCTAATTTTCAATTTTCATGACTTCACATAGTAAGAGCCACTATGTCCATCATTCTTCTTTGGATAGTAAAAATAAAGACTGATATTTTGGCATCAACCCTGTTCTTTTTATTTTTTTGAGAGTATAATAATATAATTATGTCATTTCCTCCTTTCTTTCCTCCTTCCCAACCTTCCCATATACCCCCTTGCTTTCTTTCAAATTCATGGCCTTTTTTTCATTAAATATCTAAATATAATCTAGTCAGTCTCTATGTTATGTGTGTGTATACATACATACATATACATACATACATACATACATATGTTTTCAGGACTATTTGGTGTCAGATAACCAATTGGTGTGCTCCTCCTTGGGGAAGACTATTACTCCCACTGCCAGTATTCCTTAGTTGCCTGTAGTTCTTTCGATGGTTGAGGCTTCATGAACCTTTCCTCTTTCATTGTACATGTCTGTTGGTATTTTATTTGCTCATGGTGTCATGTTTAGGCAGTCATGTTGAATCTTGTTAGGTTTTTGCTCTTTTAGTAGTGTATGCAGTATTTTGAATCAACATGTGACAGTTGGGTTTTTTAATAAAAATATGAATCACCAGAGATAGGTGTGTGTGTGTGTGTGTGTGTGTGTGTGTGTGTGTGTGTGTGTGTGTATGTATATATGTATTGAGTCTTCTGAATTAATTTGTATGAATGGGTCTTTAACACCTTGTGTGTTCAGTGAGTTATTTTTGACAGCGGCTTTAGTTCCTTGATGAACATTTTCTTTAGACAGAGGTAATGCTAAAAATAATTTTTGAAATTGTTTTAAATAAGTTCAAAGGCATTGACCAAATAGAAAGGCAACACTTTGATTTTAAGATAAGTAAAATATATATGTTCACTGCAAATTGAGTTTGTTACAAATTAATGCCTTTTAGAAATAAGCCTTCAGAGTGTCTTTGTGTGTTCTTTTGTTCCACTTGAGTATTTTCTTCTAAAATTCTGTACAGAGGCCTCCTGAGCTGAACTTGAGCAAGAGCAGAATGAATATATACAGCCACAAAGCCTTTGAGAAGCCATCCTCCTGTTTCATTGTGTTTGTGCTAGCAGAAAAAATTGCTTTTCCATAGTATTTTTTATGTACCTCCCACCTCTGATAGCTGCCTTTTTCTCCTCAGGATTACGGAATGTGGGAACGTGGAGATAAGACTAATCAGGGCATTCCAGAACTGAACGCCAGCTCTGTGGGAATGGCCAAGGTGACAGTCCTCTTCTCCCCTCTGTGTGGGTTGACTTTTGTCGGCTTCTCTTCTTCAGGAATTTGAATTTAATATGATTAGTTCTTTTCTTTCGAAGGTCAGCAGCAAATATATGAAATCCAAGTGGCACCTGTAGCCCAGCCAAGTGAAGTTAAAGATCAGGAAGATAGATTTCCAACACTGAAGTCTGAATGTGACAGAAACTAAGTTCTTCCACCCTTACTATTTGATGTGTCACCCATGGGTTCAAGCTCTTGCTGTTAAGCTGTGTTAGTGATGGCCAGTCTTCCTCTCTAGGTCATGGTGAAGGTTAAATAACAGGAGAATTTTGTAGGTGAGATGCACAGCTTCAAGTCTACAAGGTCAGAGAAGTAACAATAATCAGTAAAGCTGGCCAGAGAAAAAGAGAACAGGGCAAGAGGGATACTGGGGATGCTGTGATCTTTCCTTGAAAGTATTTCAACTAAAAATCAGTTTTAAAAAATGGTCTTCGAGCCAGCACTGTAATGTGTGCCTCTAATTCCAACTTCTCAGAGTACTGAAGCAGGATGGTGACTTGAACCCAGGAGTTTAGGGCCAATCTAGGCAGCACAGTGAGGCCCTGTTCTAAAAAGGAAAAAGAGAAGAGAGGCAATGAGATAAGACAGGACAGAGATGGAGACAAGAAGAATGGAAACAGAAGACAAAGTGGGTTGGGAGAACTCTTAAAGCTGAACAGTGGACCTGTGGGGCACATTCCCCCTGTAGGCCACTGGTGTGAATCTCTTGCTAAAGACATTCAGTGTGCAGCCTTCCCACCTCCTTCTCAACGTAGGCATGAACTACTTAGACAGCATGAAGGTTCCAGAGCCACAGTTTTAAAAGCAACAATGAATATGCTCCAATACAGCAAACTGACAGAAAATGTACTTTTTCCTGAAAACCTAATTAACTTTCTCAATTAGCCATGAGGTGGGTTAACTGCAAAAATAGGTAAATGGAAAGCCAGTCCTGAGTTAATTTTTTGTGCCCCCACACATGATGTTAGTGACTTGTTAATTTTCTGTCTTTGGGTAGAATATCACTTTCATATGAGGAAATGTTTTCCTGTTTTCTTTCTTATTCATAGAATGAACAGTGTCATCCTGCAAAGCTGTGAGCTGCTGAAAATGAAAAGAGACCATGGCGATAGGACGCTAGATAGATTTTAAAGACATTCTTCATTGCCATTAGCAGAAATGTGTATGTTAGATTGCATAATGAAAAGGGAGTGCCAAGTTAGGATGCATGTGTGTTTATTAAAAAGACCAGTAATTCTTACCTGTTTTTGTAGGCAGCACTTGAGGCAATTGACGAACTCGATCTTTTTGGAGCCCATGGAGGACGCAAGTCAGTCATTCATGTCCTGCCTGACGAAGTGGAGCACTGCCAGGTAACATCCAGCCTGTAGGCCACTGGTGTGAATCTCAGGCTAAAGATACTCAGTGTGCCTCCTCCCGACCTCCTCAACATAGGCTCCAGAAAATAGGGGAGGAGAATCCGAGCTAAGAAAGCCTTGGGCCCCACTTCCGGTTACTGACGTGACCTCTTTGTGATTCAGCTTCCTCATCTATAAAGTGGTATAGGTGCCTTCCCTCCCGCCTCACAGAGTAACTGTAAGGAGCAGAGCAAATGAACCTGGCCAACTTGCCCAAGTGCTTTGTAGCCAGAAAGCACCATGCAGACGTAAACCATGGTGAGTCTCTGTACATGGAGCTAACAGCCAAAGCGGCTTGGTTCTGCTAGAAGCGAAATCTGTTCTATGTTTTTTTGAGTATGTAAGTGCTTTTCTCACAGCTTCATTCTTAGTGTTCCCAAATGGGGTGGCTGACAAGTGGCATTTCACTTGAAGTGAGGAGGCATAGTGTACAGAGTAGGTGAGGGGAGAGGGGAAATGAGAGATGGCAAATTTATAGAGCTTCTTTGAAATACAGATCACAGGAATGATTGATACAGTGTAAGGGGTGCCATTAAGCAGAAAGTCCTTAATTATTATTAGCAATTATTAGTGTGGGTCTACTATGTGCTGGGACTAAGAGTCAGAAACATAACTTGTAAGTAGTAAACCATGTTTGATGGTACATGCCTGTAATCCCAGGAAGGAAGAGGCACGGGGACCAAAAGATCAAGCTCATCTTCAGCTACTGAGGGAAGTAATTACCAAGTTCAAGGCTAGCTTAACTACAACTTAACTATCTTAAGCAACATGAAACCCTTTCTTTAAATAAACCTAACCCCAAACACTTGTCAAAAGCTTCAAGTAAGAGTTCGTGTTTCCAGGCAAAGAGACTGTGAAAATAAGTGATTATAACCATGTACTTTATAGTTACATTTTGGCCAACGACGGATGGCATATACTGTGGTATCATATTGTATTTTGTCTCTTATTGACCAAAATGTACCACACAGCCTGCGCATGTAGTAAACTATATGATCTGTTTGTCAGTATACTCTATGATATTTATGCAATGATGAAATCACCTAATATTGTTTTTCTCAGAATGTGCCACTCATTAAGTGGTTCATGACTATAGTTAAAGAACTGAACCAAGAATTGTTTGACCATAAAAAAGGTTTATTCTAGAGCTAAAGGGTTCCACTCAGCCCCACCTTCCAGCTCATTCCATTTTCCTCACTAAGCATAGTCCTTAATGAATCTATGGTATTTTCTTACAGTATACATTAATAAAGAAATACTGACTGGTATGTGTCTTAGTAGATATATAGTGTAATGGGAAAGTTTAAGTTGGGTTAGAATTGTAGCTCGATCACTGGCTACATGACCTGGGGCATGAATCCTGTGTCTCAGAGTCCTTGTGTATTAATTTGGTATAATACCTTATTTCTAGCTTCAGATAGAATATTTAATGAGCTTGTTTTTTATCTGTACATTTATCTCAACATTACTTCCTTTACTTTTCCAAACATTTCCTTATAATTCTAACCCCCTTCTACATTTATAGTGCTTAATCTAGCTACCTCATTGTTAAGGTACTATCATAGTGCCTCCGATAATCTTTAAAAGTTCTGGAACTAAACTGTTTTGTCTGGCACTCAGGAGATCTGAATTTTACTCCTCATTAAAGCAGTTTTTAACTTACCTAACTCATCTAGTCCCGTTTCACAAAAGCATCTGTCTCTCTGTTGCTGGTGCTGTGTGAATGTTTTTGTCTGGTTTCTGTCTTCGTAGCCAGGCATCTTGGCCACAATGACACAAACAGCACTGTAGTTCTTCCCCATCAGTGAGCATGGGAAGAAGGGAAGATGGCAGTTCTGAGCACAAGCCTCAGACTGGCATGTTCTCTTCAACTCCCCCCTCCTTTCCCAAGGAAGAGGAAGCATTGTCTGGGTGGCTGGGTAAGCAGGAGTGGCCAGCCGATGCCATGCTGGTAAGACTGAGTCCTTCCCCAAATAGACAAACTCCTTTGAACGTTTCCTGTAGGCTAAGGTGATGGTCCCTAGCTACTCTATCTAGCTAGTCCTGCTTCTATAGCTTAAACCACTTCTTTGTTTTTATTCAGTCAATTCTTTTCTCCATGTTGCCACGAGCATCAACATCTAAAGAAATCGATGCCGGACTTCTTTCTATTATTTCTTTCCCGGCCTTTGCAGTAGAAGATGCGAACCTTGTGAATGTGACCAAAAATGAAATTATTTCCAAGCTTCAGGTAAGCATTGGCCAATGCCCCCCCGTTCTGCATTAAATGCCATGTTTATGTGATGACATAGGGCATCTAACTTATCCTTATAGCTCATGGTGTGGTTTCCCTAGATCAGCAGTTCTCAGCCTGTACTTCATGAAAACCCCATAGTGGTTGCATATCAGATAGCCTGCATATCAGACATTTACATTATGTTTCATAACAGTAGCAAAATTACAGCTATGAAGTAGCAACGAAAATAATGTTATGGCTGGGGGTCACCACAACATGAGGAACTGTATTAAAGGGTCACAGCATTAGGAAGGTTGCGAACCACTGCTTAGAGGTTATAGGAAGAGTCCTTACAGAATCTCTTGAAAGCTCTATAGACCCTGCCAGAACAAAAGCACATATCCAGGTGCTTGATGTACAAGCATGAGGACCTGAGTTCAGATCCCCAGCAACTATTTCACAACCCAGCAGCACATATCCATAATCCCAGCACTGGGGAGGAAGAGATGGGTGGATCCATCAGGTTTGCTGACCAACCAGTTTAGCAGAATTGGTAAACTCCAGGTTCAGTGAGAGCCTCTGTCACAGAAAAATAAGGTGGACAGGGGTTAAGTAAAATGGCTGATACCTCTCTCTCTCTCTCTCTCTCTCTCTCTTCTCTCTCTCTCTCTCTCTCTCTCTCTCTCTCTCTCTCTCTCTCTCTCTCTCTCTCTCTCATACACACACACACACACACATATACACGTCACATCAAAGGAGAAAGGTTGACTTTGAAAAGAGAAAAGAAACCAATGGAGGGAGAGAGGAAGACAAGAAAATAATAGTTAAATGAGAACAAAATAAAATAAAAATATTAAAATTATGAAATACAATGAAACTCATATTTTTGTATTCTAATAAGAATTTGAATGATGAGACTCCATTACTGCATGCAGTAACAGATCACTAAGCTAAGACCATCTTACATTCTCAGCAAACAGAAATCTATAAAATTGTCCAAGTATGTAAGTTTCCTAGGTCAAAGCTTCCATATTGATTGTCCCACCTATATTCTGTAAGAAATATCTTTGTCCATTGCAAACAAAGGAATTGAAGTGTCTCCAATCATATTCGCAAAAGAAAGCAACTGGAAGGGTTAAGCCCTGTGGAGAAAAGGGGATGATTTGGGTAGCTGCAGCTGAAAGGGCAGTTGTAATGAGCTTACAGGACAAATGGCTTCTATGTCAAGTCCCCTGGAATGATTCCCAGAACCACACAGAACTTGTACAGACCTCCTGGACAAGGGATAGCCAAGCCTGCCAGAACAGCCCCACCTGCAAAAGAAACTGGGGAATAGGCATCCAGAGCTGCATCCAGGGATTAGGAATAAGGCACCATCGTACCCAGCCTGCTTTCCTGACACCCGGAAAACTGGAGAGGAGCCATGACATCTGCAGCCAGTGAACCAGCTACCACATAGTTCAGGAGGCCCCGCCTCCATGCTTCTACCTCATGACTCCTTCCCCCTCCTCCAGGTCTTGCCAGGCCTCTGAAGCAGACCGCCTTCAGCATGCACAGCCTGAGCGCATTGAGTCTGTGGAGTAGCCTTTAGCATCCCAGATATACACAGAGCAGCCAGCCATTTCAGATGTCAGTGCTTTCCTCACCGAGCGAGGGTACCTTTGTATCTATGTCTGATACTGTAAACCTCACGGAAGGGGAAGGCATAGTCATTCACTGAGTCCCTGAGGAGCATATTTGCAGCCCCACCCCAGACTCTGATGGAATGCTCCTGTGTTCTCTTCTGAATGCTCATCAAGTCTGAATTTGCTTTGCTTAGTACTTCAAAAGAACTCTTTACATTAAAGCAAACAACACTGGTGCATGTTTGCTCACCGAAAATCGCAAGGGAAAGGGGATGAAGTACTGACTTGAGTTGAAATTAAAAGGCAAAGAAAATTTCTTTCGATTTCATCAGCTCTGCTTTTTTTTTTATTCACCTTTCCAGGGGCGTTATGGATGTTGTCGCTTCCTTCGGGATGGTTATAAAACCCCAAGAGAGGTTGTATTTAAATATTGCTTCTTGTGTTCCTTACCTGCTCCATATCTACTTGCCACTGTGTCATTTTCCCTCTATTGCTTATAATTACATGTTGAATATTGGGAAGGAAAGTATTAATTTTGGAGTCAGCAAGCCTGGAGTTATATAGAAAAGAATGATCATCAGGTCAAGCCAACTCGTAAATCAAGGATGAGTAAATCTGTGGCTCACACGTTATTTTCTAAAGCTAATTTGTACCCTTCTTTTGGGTTTTAATGCCACAGTGATTAATATTATGATATAAATTATGATATAAGTGAAACAGATCATCTGCCAAGCACTGCAATAGACAAATTGCTATTTTGTAGAGAGATAGGATGCTTTAATGTCATAAACTACGGAGAAGTCCTTTGTGTATTTCTGATTTAGTGTCTGAAATTTTGCCCAAACTAGCATTTCCCCTGATTGTAGACTCCTAGTCATAACAAAGCTGCACTGACTGAGATAGGCGAAGGAAACCAAGTGAGGCAGAGTGGCATTGTGTAAGAAATGTAACATCCTTTTCTAAAACTTTTATATGTTGGGTTCTAGGACCCTCATCGACTGCATTATGACCCTGCTGAACTTAAGCTCTTTGAAAACATTGAATGTGAATGGCCCGTGTTCTGGACTTACTTAATCATAGATGGAATCTTCAATGGTGATGCTGTTCAGGTGAGAAAACGCTGGGCACCGTGCTCATAAGCCTGTTCATCCCACTGATGGGCTGATCACTATTAGCAGAGAGTCATTTTGTTTCAGCTATATATTGCCATTTTAAAAACTTTTCTGAAGCCTAGTGAGTTAAAGCAGCAGCTGTTTTATTTATTTGTTCATAATTCTGTTATTTTGGCAGAGCCAGTAAGAACAGATTGTCTCTGCTTCTCCTCATGTTCCCCTGGGATAGTTCATGGGGCTAGAGGACCTACTCTTAAGATGGTCCCATTAATGTGGCTGGTGAGTGAAACCTGACTGCCAGCTAAGGCTGGATGCTCAGCTGAGCTGCGGCAGGGACTCAGTTCTTATCCATGTGCCTCACTTGGGCTTTTCACAACAGTAGAATCTCTGGGTCATTAGATTTTTTATGCCATAGTTGTCTTTTCCCCAGAAATGTAAATGCATAGGCTGCCAAGCTTCCTTAAGTCTTCTGACAGAACTGGCGAAGTGCCTCCATCACATGCTTGCTTAAATGGATGGCACATACTCAAGAGTGGGAGTTGGGGGAACTAACTAGACAAGGGCATGCGAGCTAGGAGGCATAGTTCCTGTCTATCTCGGATAGGTGTTCCTTTTATTCCTTTCAGAGCAGACGGTAACTTTGTTTAGTGTATCAACCCCTGCCTCCAAGCTCCAGCTTTACTCCCTGTTCTTCCCATTCTCTACACCCGAGCCCAAGTGATTTTATAAAAAAGACAAGCTTAGATTACATTGCTGCCCTGCAGCGTTAGTAGCCTTCCTATTGCTGTGACAAAATAAAATAAATAAGTTAAAAGGAGAGGAATAACTTTAATGACTAACTTCCTCCAGGTACACCCTATCTGCTAGTTTCCACTACATTCAATAGTGCCAATAGATCCTGTTGACCAGGATCTCACTCTGGCTTCTCAGAGCCCGTTCTGATCATATTCTGGGTCTGGAAGAGAAGGAGGTGGGCAGTAGTCTCATGCATTTTGGCTTTTGAAAGCCCAGTGTTCAGGAACATAGGCAGTACACTTCAAATGGTAAGGTCCTTTCATTATTCACTCTTGTATTGTGTTTAGAGTTTATGTTGGGCCTTCTTGTCTTTTATTCTAAGTACTGAAAGTTCTCAGAATGACTAACTTTGAGTTTCAGTGAAAATAGACTTAGCAATAATTAAGGGGACAGGGGGAAATGAGATTAAAATTCCTATGCTTCATATTTTTTTAAGGGCATAAGACATAGTTTACCCTGTAACCATTTTAAGTGTCCATGGTTCTGGAACATGTACTTAGGCTACTCCAAACTCCATGTTCCAACATGGAAACAGTTTCATGAAGTTTTTTAGTTTTACAGAAGAAAGTAAGTCACAAATAAAGGCAAATTTAAAATATAGTGCTGGGGTGGGTACACCAGAGAGGTGGGTACAGTGAGATAGGATAAGCTTTTCTGTAAGCCCCAGATGCTAGTTGAGCTTTTAGGTTGGTGAAAGCCAGTGGTTTGCTAAATTAAAAAATTCCAGAAGGTTTTTATTATTAGTCACAGGATACTAATTCTACCAGAGAGGTGGGCAAGGAATGGCTGTTCTAGAGGGTCACTAGCCTTTGGAGCTGCAGCATTCCAGTCTCTCCACAGCACCGAATTCAAATCACTAATCAGTCTCGGCAGACAGATTTCTTTCAAGAGCTTTTCGTTCACACTTCCCCTTGTTAGTCAAGCATCCTATTTTGTGCATTCAGGGTCCACATATTATATATCAAATATTGTAAGTTCGCTCATAGCTAGGAAGGCCCTTTTCGAGGATCTGATACAGATGAGGCAGGAGGTAGATTGGTGCTGCCAGGAGCAGACATGTTTCATTGTCATGAAAAGCCTTATGTTATTAAAATATCTTAAATGTCATATTATGTACCTCTCTGAAGTGTTTGAAGAAGCCCTGTCTATCTAAAATCTATCTCTGTTTGACCTTGAAAGCATACCTAACATGACTACAAGTTTAATTGACAAAAGTGACTGCTAACCTGCATTTCTTTATTATCCTAAATAGTTTGTAGTAATAACTTTCAAAGACTAGAAATGCACATTACTCTGTTAAATGAGCTGCATAGGTACAGTACCTTAAATAAGAGTAGAAACATATGTACAGTGTGTTCTAACAAAAATAACCTTAAATTTGTATCGATATACAAAAGTCCATTCCAATGTAAAATATTTAAGACTAGTAGTTAGTTGCCTTTTTAGTTTAAAAGTAGATTCAACAATCTTCCTATCATTTCTATATCCCCCTTTTTCTTTTTGGAATGAGATCCCTAAATCTAATTTCCTTTGTTCAGCTTGTTTCTTGACCATTACCAATAACAACTTGTAACCAACTCATCTAAATAATGACAAATATCCATAAGCCACCGAATGATCAAAACTCACCCAACCAATCTCTTGGAAATGTGGGTGTCTTGTTCTCTAGACTGCATCCTGATGTATGTGGAGTAATGGCATCTCCTGAGGACCCTGAGAAAATTGAAATAATGGTCAAGTATTGGGAGAGCTAGCTGTATCATTTCTTGCCAGTCTCTGTGTAATGAATGGGAAAGTATAGGGCTTATCTGAAGTCCTGACTGGAGTGGTGCATGAGGGTGGATCACCTCAGCTAGCCACCTTGAAATTTTCCTGATCAGTTTGTGGTCCAAAGCTGATCTTTGGGTGTTGTTTATCAGCTTAGTAGTATTACCACGATCCAGGTGGAATTATTGTGGGTCCCCATCATCCTTTGGAGACTTAAAACAGTCATTGTTAGGAATGGTCATGGTTCACTGCAGAAAACTTAACATTTTAAATGTCATATGCAGCAGATCTCAGAGAGGTTAAAGAACCACAGTTTGTTAAATATATCCATGGTACACAAAAGAGGCTCTGGAAAATCTAATAATACCCTGAGACTAGCATATAATTCTGACTTTGAACAGAATCATAAGGACTTGGAGCTGCTTTACTTAAATTTCCTGACTTATAACTTGCCTTTTCTGATTTTTTTGCATCGGTATAGATTATAGAGGCTCCAGAAATTGGTATTCCTTGTACAATGTGAGGAAGGATCCAATTAGTTCTCTTTATAAACTGAACTCTCTTGCATTTGGGATATTTGTTGTTAATCCCTCCCCAAAATTACTGGAAACTCTTTGCCAGTGTTCATTTTCTGTCCATAATGAGGAGTTTTCAGCATTAGTAAAAGGCACCACTATTTCTGCTGGGTCTACTCCTACTAATTGACAAAGTCTTAATTTTCTTTTCAGAATCAATTCAGAAACGTTTTCTATATGGCTCTTTAATTTTTTACTCTCTGTGTTAAAAATATCCATTCTAAGATACTATCTCTGCATAAGAATTCCTGTAGGAGAATGCATAGAAGGTAAAATAACCAGAATACAATTAAGCTCTAGATCCAAATGATCGACGTGTACATCCTGTAATTTCTTTTCTACCAAAGCCAATTCTCTCTCAGCCTCAGCTGATAATTTTCTTGAACTATTTATGTCCCTATCACCTTGTAGGTTTGAAGTAAATTGCTTTGGTCCTGGGTAGTCAATTGAGTTCTAGGCCATAGCTAGTTAATTATCTCCCAACAATTTTTGAAATCATTAAGAGTTTGTAATTGATATTTCCTGATTTGTACTTTCTATGGTTGAATTTTTTGCAAACCTATCTTATATCCTAGGTACTTAATAAAATATCCTCTTTGTATGTTTTCAGGAGCAATTTGTAATTCCTAATAAGGCAGAATTTTCTTTACTTTTTCAAACATTTTTCTCTAAGGTATCTGCATCTGAATTATCTCTTTACCACGTTTTCCATTGTAACTGAGGGTCAGCTTCCAATACTGCTATAATTAAATCTTTTAAGTCTCGTGGAATAATTCTGTTCCAAGTGGTCCATGAATTTAACATCTGCTTTACAAAAGGAGAATGCATACCATATGAAACTATTGCTTCCTTAAATCTCTTCAAATATAAAATTTCTATAGGATTCCAGTTAACTTCTGAATAGCCTTGGAGATGCCTATCATCTGGTGGTCATTCTTGATGATAAAGTAAGGTTGGTTTCCTAATAACCTTGTACTGCTCCTCTTCGGGTTTAATAGTGCAGTGAGTGGTGTGCTAGGTTCTGTTCCAAACGCCTCTGTCTGTATGTGAATATTTTTCCTGGTTTCATTAGTATGTCTTTCTAAGTAAGGATTGTATCTTACCAGTCAATTTTTTTGTATTTGTCACTGACACCAAACAACTTTTTAAAGGATCAAGCATGAATAACCAAACTGATAATGATAATTGACATTATGTCAATCCCAGTTAAGATGATTATCCCTTTATTTTGTTCCATTTTCAAACCATCCATTGTGGAACCATACAGGGACCTAATATCCTGCATCATAATATTGTTTCCCATTTTTTTTACATGGGGAAAACCTTTTTTTTTTAAAAAGTAATCCCTCCTTAAGAATTCCCAGGTGTCTCACCAGATCTGATGATGATGACAGTGAAGTGTGAGACTGGGTAGAGAATACAGGTGGCGCACGGCCTGGTTGAGAGCTGCTCATGTGTAGCTGGGGGTTGAGAGTGTGTGTGGTCACAGCAGCAATAAAAGCCCAAGCAGGTGTCAAGGCGACTGACCTGGTATGGCAGTGTCTTAAACAAGGCATCCAGGGGATGCGCACAATTCACAGGGAAAGGGACTCAGGCACCTAAAATGCTGACACAGGGAAATGTGTGGAAGAAGCATGCGTGGCAGGAAGTGAGGACATGGGGGCCACTTGAAGGCAGACCAGTCACGGATGGGTGACTAAAACTTGTGGCATTTGAAGCCCAGGCACCTGTGGAGTTTGGGGCTAGGAATGGGCAGCAGCTGGAGGCTGTTGAGGAGAGGCTGCAACAGGAAAATTCCAGATTTGCTCAGAGGGCGTGGGCCAAGGGAGAAAAAACTAGCCAGCAGCAGTGGCTCTGGTGGCTGCAAAACCAGGGTGGAGGCGGCTACCTCCTGATGGCTACCTCCTGATTTAGTGCCCTGAGTTGGATGCCAGATGATGTGTTTATCTAATTATTCTTTAACAATAAAAACTCAGGAGTCAGATATTAGGGTAAGAACCTTAATGATCAGAGAAGCAGTAATGACCCCCCCCCCATCTCTCTTTTTCCTCCATCCAAAAGAGCAGAGACCCTTTCTCATCCCCACCATACTGCTAGTAGTTAGCACCACCCTTTGAATCAAAACAAACTTTATTGACAGTCTTGGGAAATTCGGAATGCAATCAAAATATCACAACAAGATCCACTTGGTCTCTGTCCTCTCTCCCACCTCTGGGGTCATAGATGTGCCACCAGGTCTTTTATGAAGATTCTGGGGATCCAGACTTAGGTCCTCACATTTGCGCCTTACTGACTTGAACCATCGCCCCCAGATCCTTAAGAGAGAGGAAGGGAGTGGGGAAGGGGAGAGAGGGGGAGATGGAAAGGGAAGTGGGGGGGTGAGGAATGGAAGGAAGGAAAGAAAGAGCAAGAAAAAGGAAGGAAGGAAAAAGAAAAAGATTGATTATTGGAAAACTTCCACTTAGGGCAGAAATAGAATATGCTGCCTAAGATAAGATTTCTAGCCCAAGATGTTTTAAACTTGGTAAGACAAATTTTACATATGAGACAACTTAAGAGCAAATTATTTAAACTATAAGAGTATGGGAATGATATCTGGTATAGTATAAATGATAGTACAGTGGAAAGTTTAAGGCCCAAACAGCTACTTCCTCGGGGGCTACCCTTCCCCTCTCCCTGGAAACTTGGCACATGTGGCTGGTCTCAGGGAGGGACAAGCAATGGTGTCCCCCTTCTCCTAACACTGTCAGCAGGAGTCCCTCTCTGGTCTTCTACAGCCAAACATTTTAGCATGTTTTGCCCTATTTGTTGCCAAGAGGCCTAGTGTGTTGTTGGTTTCTAAGTTGTATTGCCATTGCATCATAAACTGACAACCTCTGTCACACTAAACGTGCTGGGGCTGCTTTCCAGGTCCAAGAATACCGAGAAGCTCTGGAGGGAATATTAATCAGAGGCAAAGATGGGATCCACTTGGTGCCAGAACTCTATGCCATCCCGCCAGACAAGGTAATCAGTGGTGCCACGCCCCTCATGCTGCTCATCCAGGCCAAGTGGGTTCAGGCTTGACTTTCAGGTATTCTCCACCCACCTTTTAGGCCAAATGACCCTTTTCTCCAGAAGTGCTTTCTAAAGGCTAGTTTTCCCATCCATTCCTAGGAGGAATTAAGGCTTTGAGAAACATGCGGAACATGCTTGACCATGAATATCCTAGGGAGGCAGCAACTAAAGAGCTTTGGAGCATACATACCTGTACCTAATCTGTGTTTGAATAAGGCCCGTACACACATGACCAAAGGCCATGAAAGAGCCTGACTATACTGAAGGAGTCTTTGGAACCTGTCCAGTCTAAGACAGCCCTGGAGCAGGGACCAGACTCCACTCACTTCTACCAGCCTAGACCTTTGGGTCTGAGTTTCCACCAACTGCATGTATTCGTTGTTGCATGAGCAGACATCTTCACGTATCCAAACTTCCTTAGGATACGTTAAGGACAAGACTTCTGTCAGGCCTCACCATACAGATTAAGTTGTGAAATCTTCCAGGGATGTTTTCTATGTGTCAGGAAGTCTGCAAATTTCTTCATTTTATATTTGTATCCGTATGCCATGGATAGAGTGAATGCTGATGAGGGTGAAGGGTGTCTGGGGCACTTCACTTAGTGACATTTTCATGTCCCTTGTTCATATTGCTCATTCCCTAGTACTGAGGCTTCAATGTCAGGAAGGTGGAAACCAAACAAGAGAAAATGCATACCTTCAATGGCAGTACCCCTATTTTATAGTAGAAACTAGCCATTCCTGCTTTCCCAAAATGTACATGCACTGACCATTGTCACTGCTTGGTCAGAGCTACACTTTCTTCCTGGTGGATTATGCTGGTTGTGAATAATAAAATGCTACTCTACAACTCTCTCTCCTAAATATCACACTGACAGGTTTCTGATTGTCATCCAATATCCTCTTTAAGCAGTGTATTTAGCTTATATACTGGGTACCAGCATTTTACCTTAATTTCATTTTGTGTTGGCTTTGCAAGTGAGAGTTGGCAAGGGTCTTTGGTCAAATCAATAACACATACTGAGACCTCTGGGAAAGAATCTTGCAAGATACTACAAACCTCTATGGCAGCTTTGTGCAAATTAGAAAAAGTCTGGGACTGCAGTGGCATGCAGCCTGTATGCTTGGGCAAGGTGCCACTGTCTGGGGACCCTCATTGCACAGCTGGGGACTAGTGAAGGTATGTCCAGCAAACATGTAGTGAGCAGCCACTCCATGCCTGACACAGCTTAGCGAGTAGTACACAAGGTGGTTCTGTTTCGTTGAGTATGTAGGCAAGGTGAAAGTGGAACTAGGCTAGGAGGTGGAGGCAGCTATAGGAGAGATGGAAGCAAAGATGGGGTACACATGCACCTGTAAATTGTCGTTCAGAAGGACCAGAGTAGGGAGGAGAGGGGTGCTTCCATGAAGAGATAGAATTGAACTCTAGTGGAAAAGAGGGCAGAACAAGTTCATTTTTTTGACCTAGAAAGTTTGTGGGCTTTCTGTTCTTTAGATAGTTCTCATTCTAGATTCTTGCAGACTTCCTTAATAGTTGTATTTAATGTGCTAGCCAATTGTAAAAGTAATCCTGTACATTGTAAAATCTATGCAGACTTCTGTAGAAAGAAGAAAACATTTGTTATCCCTAATGTATGACCCAGTAGCAACCACAGAATTACATTCTGAAGAATATCCTTCCATGCTATTTCTTTTTTGACTCTTTGACTACCAGTGACAACTCCATTCAGTGTGTGCAAAACTTGTTTTTTAAAAAATATTTATTACCAAGAAATATAAATCTTTTCTAAGTATATTAATAATATCACTGGTTAATCCACAGTACTAAGAATGAACCCCACATACACAAACATTTGTCATACCATTTTTGCCCCTGTAGATGGATAAATGTTTTCTATTTCCTTTGAGTGACTACCCTAATCAGTGTTTCAATGACTAAAACCTTAAAGGAAGCGTAGAGTTTAGAAGAGCATCCCATATGTAGCTGACACTATCCTCAAAACAAGCAGGCATTGCTAGGACAAAAAAGCACAGAAGCTTATGCTGTTGAGATAAAGCTCCCGGAAAATTCCACTTTCTGAAGGAGGTAGGCTGGGGAGTGGCAGCAGCACTATTGGTTTTCCTCAACGCATAGTGCCACCTTCTGGTAATTTTCTTGCATGGGCACATGTCCCTGGGGATGGTAAGCCAGAAGAAGAAACCAGGCTTGACATCCAGCTATGCACTCTGCTTATGCAGACTGCTGGTTGTTTTTTTTATGAGAACACAACCACCCACAAACAAAAACTATGGTGCTTCCTGCTGCCGACAGCTGGGTATAGAGCAGGCAAGTCAAGCATCCAGCACCAGTGGCCGCAGGTAGGCTTATGGGAGGAGCACTGACCTAGGACCAGATCAAGATTTGAAGTCCCCCTCTGTTGCTTATAGTCATGGGATGCTGAGAGAGGAACTTTTGCCTTCTCAGTCCACCATCCTGTATTGCACAGAAGTGGCCTGCAGGCTGAGAACTGCTTTATAAATCTTCAGTATGCTCCCCTACTATAAGATATTGCTAACCTTGAACTGTTCATTTTCTCTGCCAGGTGGATGAAGAGTACAAGAACCCTCACACGGTAGACCGAATTCCACTGGGGAAGCTGCCCCATCTTTGGGGACAGTCCTTGTACATCCTTAGTTCTCTGCTGGCAGAGGTAGGGTTTCGAGGGTGGAAAGCCATCCATCTGATTGGAGTATAGGAAATTGGGAAAAGCACAGTGGTTCTCTGTACTGAGTGACTGCCAATAGCGTGTGCAGCTTCATTACCTTCAAGGTCGCCTGGGCTGTTTTGGGACCCTGTCTTTTCTCTGGCCTTGCATATCCATATTTTA
Source organism: Microtus oregoni (assembly GCF_018167655.1). Classification (NCBI taxonomy): domain Eukaryota; kingdom Metazoa; phylum Chordata; class Mammalia; order Rodentia; family Cricetidae; genus Microtus; species Microtus oregoni. Next base: position 1,237,757 of record NW_024543990.1, on the reverse strand, counting down.
ATAAACCAGGTCAGATCAGCTACATGCCATGCTCCCTGGCTCCCTCTCACCAGAATCTCTGGTACGTAGTTAGAATCTGTTTGCATTGCTGCTCAGCAGACATGGGAACATTTTTTAGCCAAGATTAGCACATCTGATCTTAGAAGAGACAGGATTTAGGAAGTTATTAGATGGGCTAGAAGCTCTCTCAGCCCAATACACAGAAGCAGAAGGGCTCTTCAGATCTCTCGCTAGAAAGAAACAGCAGGCACATATCATCCTTCAGATACTGCAGCCCACGCCAACCCTCCTCTTGACCCATACCCTCTTGCCTCCAGGCTTCTGTTGGAAAAGCTTTAAAATGCATCTCCCCGTCTTGAGTGAGAAACTTCAGCTGAGAATTCTGGTGTGGGGAAGGAGTCTAAAGAAGAAAGGGACTGACCACATGAGGCTGGCCAGCCTGTGTGCTTCGCCACCTATAAAAGTGGGGAAGAGGACAGTGCATCAGAATGTTACTGGGGCACTGGAGTGGTAAAGACCGTGAAAGATAGCACAGTGGACACATCACCTGGGAACATTGGTTGCTGAGGTGGTTCCCAGGTATGTTTAATCTCCCAAGTTTCACGGTCATAGCTTAATTTATAGCAGTTCACATATATCCATTTGTAAGCCAGTCTTGATTCCAACCAGCTCAGTGACTTTTGGCAGGTCTCTTAACCTCTCTGGGCCTCAGTTGCCTCACCTGTAAAGTGAAAATTTGGGCTTAATTGTCTGCACAATGCATTATTCAGCTCAGATTTCAGTACATGTAAGGTAGGAAATAAATAACTCCACTCCCCTGAGACCTCCTCTCCAATATAAAAGTCTCCCTATGGGCCCAACAGTAGGTCCATTCCATCTCATGTCACCTTCATCCCCTTTGGATGCTTGGATGATTCCTAGAAAGTGCAAGAAGGTATATTTTGAAAGAGCTCAGATAACAAGATGGCAAGAGTTTTATGTTCCAAAGCAGGCAGCCCTGAACCAAAGTCTCACTATAGCGCTTTCGGCTTCCCCACCTGTAGAACAGTGATGGACATAGGAGACTTGAGTGTGACAGTGCACATGCAGGAACTTGGCTAGCACTAGTCATAGCTTTCTTTCACTCACACAATGTGGGGTATATTTGAGTAACCCTCAGAGCTAAGCACCAAGCATACAATACATTGATCAGTAGCATTCTGAGTAGTATACTCTATTATGGAGAGAAAGACAATCAACAAATATGAAGAAAAGGTTTTTGACTGTTTGAGCCCCCAAATATGTTGTTTTCAAGTGTAGGAACAAGGTGAAATCTTAGTTAAAGCAGTGTTTCATAATGTTAATGCTCCTCTCTTCTTAGGGATTCCTTGCCACTGGTGAAATTGATCCCTTAAATAGAAGATTTGCTACTTCAGTCAAACCTGATGTTGTAGTACAAGGTTTGTAAGCGTTTTTACTGTCCATCTTGAATGTTTAAAATCAATGTTAATTTTCCATTAACATTGTTCCCTAGTTATTAAAAAATTTTAAAGGGTGTTTAGCTGGGTTCTAGCAGTGCGTGCCTGTAATCCTAGTACTCAGGAGGCTGAAGCAGGAAGGTCAAGAGTTCCCAGCATTAGGGAAGTAAGAGCTGTAGGATCAGAAGTCAAGGTCACCTTTGGCTTCTTAGAGAGTTTAAGGCCAGTCTAGCCTACATAGTAAGACCTCGACAAAGGAAAAAAGGGAGAGAGAAAGAAAGTGATTTTTATACAATAAGATGTAGGAATCTACGAGAAACTTTGTATAACTTAGGTAGGCCCCAAAAGCAACGGGATTCTTCCCACCTACAAATTTACTTCCTACAAAGGAGTTGTTTTCTGGAATCTAAATCTTGATTATCACTGGAGCACAATTAAGTCATTGAGCATCATTCTTCATTACTGTCACTCTGACAAGTGGAGTCTGAGCCTGGTGCAAACTCAGAACCCAAGTGAAGTGGATCATTTGTCGCTTGAAGGTCTCAGGTCTTGCCACCAGCTTCCTCCCTTCCTTCCTCTTTAGCCAGTTCTTCTTCCAAAAAGGTAAGCATCCCAATGGGGCTGCCTTTCCAAGGGTACCCCAACAGGCCATTTCTCAGGGCTGCTGGGACTCTCGCTCTTCCCCAAGGAATCCTGCAAGCAATGGAGATAGCTATAGAGGAGGCTTTCGATCTAGGTCTGGCCTATGGTATGCACCTAGAGCAGCAATCCCTTCTGTTTCCTCTACTAAGGGACTGGCAGCTCTGACACGTTTTGAGGACCTTGTAGAACACTCACTCAGGTGCTGTGAAATGTCAGCCACTGTGTATATAACACATTGCTCCTAAATTTAGCTACATACCTTTGTTTGTTTGCATAGTTTTTGGTCCTTTGAAACAGTCTTGCTTTGTAAAACTGGCTGACCTTGAATTCAATACATAGCCAAAGCTGGCCTTGTGCTCACAGACATCCTCCTGCCTCAGTCTCCTAAGTGCTGAGATTATAGGCATGAACCACCATGTCTGGCTTAGGTTTTACACTTCTTAAGGATACGGCTTGTATTCTCTTCTGTGTTGACTGACACCTGTGCACCCACACATTGAAAATCATGATTGAAGAAATAAGAAAGCATTCCTCTTTGGGGCCACTGGCCCCTTTTAATGAGCATGCCCATGATACAATGAGAGGAGCTGGAAGTTGACATCTCATCAATAGTGTATAAGTACACGTAATCACCATAACATTCTCATTAGGTAACATTTGCCACATTGCTTATCTCCCTGAAGCTTAGCGGTTAACTTATTCATTCAGGGATCTCAGCTGACAACTGGAGGTGGGAACCTATTATTGACACCCTGGTAGGCTGATCCAGCTGCACTTCTTAGTCTCCACACTTGGTCAACACATATTCTGCTAATTAGTCTCTTAAAACTACAAGAGTTCTTTTCCAGCTGTGGGCTGGGATATATTAATAGATCTCAACCAAATTTTTAATCTATTGATTTTATTTTTAATTATGTGTGTGCGTGCGTGCACGCGTGTGCGTCTGAGTATGAATTTGCAAATATGTGCAGTGCCCAAGGAGACCAGACAGTGTTAGGATTTCTGGAGCTGGAGTTACAGGCAATTGTGAGCCACCTGATGTGGGTGATGGGAGTCAAACTTGGATCCTTTGGAAAAGCAGTGAGCACCCTTAACTATTCACACATCTCTTCACCCCAGCATTTTTTTTTGATGTAGTAGAACAGAGCACCATTCAGAGGATCTAGCATGAAGAAACTCATGCAGATCCAGTGAGATACCTCAACAGATAATAGCACTTTGCCACCAAGTCTGACAGCCAGAGTTCAATCCCTGAAGCCCATATAGTAGAACAAGAGAATTGACTCCTGCAGGTTGCCCTTTTACCCCCACACACACACATGCTATGGCACATGCATGTCCCCTCACCCACTCAGAATAGAGAAGGGGAGCTCATGTGATTGCATCAGACTATGAGGCTCTCCCCAGTGTCGGTTACAATCACTCCCTGAAAGACACAATCTTCCAGAGACTGGGAGTGGTGCAACTTTGATAAATGTGCAATTCTCTTTGTCAGCGGCAGTTTCACAAGGGGTAATTTTCAAAGTGTTGAGGGAAACCATGGTCAGTCCTGCAGATGAGCAATCTTATTTGAGACCTGGGGAAGAGGGGGATTAGGCTCCAGTTCTCCCCCATCTGTTTTGGGCTAATTAAGCATTCTCATGGCTTCTCTTAAGGTTCACTGGAAAGATGAGATCATGGGTATTAAAACCGTTTAAAAAGCGTTAGGTGGTATGTAGATGTAAGGAGGTAATGTTCAGCTCTCTGTGGCATTTATGTGTATCGTATGTTCAGCACCCACCCCAGCCTATGGATACAATGGTAGGATCTGGGGAAGACACCCTAACAGTAGCTTAGCTTTTTTTCTCTGGACCGAGCATGGCCCTGAGACCCTCTAGTTTCTGAAAGGCTCTGTTGCAGTTGGGTAAGATACCAGCTGCTTCCTGTGACTGGCTTCCTCTTCAGCAAGCCCCTTCCAGACCCCATCCCTTTACCAGCACACTGCTTTCTCATAAAGACAGGCAGTACTGGTATGATAGATACCGCCCAGTCATCACTGATGTGGCCCTAAGCTAAGACTAATTTCTGCATCAACTGCCAGGACCCGGATTCTTAGAGGTCCCTGCCAGCCAGAGAGCCAAGGACTCAAACCAGCTTGCATGGGTGCTCTTTCTCATCTGTGGGATTTTGTGCTGTGCTTCTAGGACATCAGTAGAAGCAGGATATCTCCACCAGCAGGCGTACTTTGTTTTCTAGGGAAAAGAAAGATATTCTCTCCTTCTCTTCCCCAGGCTAAAGCATTCCCTGTAAGCAGACACTGTGGTATTCTCATTTCCTCTGCCTTTTGCGAGCAAGAGCCCAGATTTCTGACATCCCCTTAGGTAGCTGTTTGTACTCCTACCCCTATGTGAAAGGACACAAGGCGTATTTAGATAAATGTGAACCCAGAGGGAGGCAAGACATTATTTCAGATAGGCTAAGTTGGTGTGGAGCCTATTGAAGGCTATTTCTACAAGCTCTCAGACTGTCCTGCGTAGTGAGGGCACTTGACAGATATGTATATTGTGTGTATTGAGGTGCAGTTAGGACAGAAAAACAGGGAGTGCAGCAGGACAGACACCACTGTTTTCAAAGCCAAGCACAGGGAATGTGCTAGCAACGCCTGGTGCTGGGCAGAAGGGACAATCAGTTCCGTGTGTCAGTGTGAAGAGACAGCAGACACAGATCTGATGCAGGTTCTTTGTTCTTGTTTGCAGTCGCTGTTTTGGCAGAAAACAGTCACATTAAGGGGCTGTTGCGACAACATGGGGTAAATGTCCAGAGCATCGCTGACGTGCATCCAGTTCGAGTCCAGCCAGGCCGGATTCTTAGTCACGTATATGCCAAACTTGGTAGGTCAGGGAAGCATTGGTATATTTGGTTCTAGGGTTGGGCGTGAGGAAAACCTTGTTCTAAGTTCTGAAGACCTGGGCAGAGCACTAAGCAGGTCAACCAGTTGTTCCTCTTCGTTGTGAAGAATGGGCAGGCAAGCAAATTCCCCTCAGCTTGGTCAGCCCATCCCACCATAGGAGGGCCCCACTGTCTGGTAGATCTATTGGAGAATAAGTAATCACTTTGGAATGTCACAGTTGAAAGAGTCACTAGTATCTGGATACAGCTTCTAATTGTTATCTGTGATGCCCCAAAATGCTCATTGTACCCACTAAAGTAGGAATCAGTTCTCTTTTCTTAGAATCTGAATTTGTTCAGTTTATAGCTGACTACTAAATAAATTCAAAGCCAGTATTAATAAAGTTCTTTTAGTAGTTCTGCTCCATCTAGAACAAACTGGCCTTGTTCATGTCCATGCATGAAGAGGGGGGGTGAGATGTGTTCTCTGCTCAGCTTTGTCCCACTTTTTAAAATGCCATGTGTGGTATTAGGAAAGCAAACTCCTGAGTATATTGTCGGACACAAAATTAAGCCCAGACTTAGCCGACATCACTAGAAATAACTCTTACTCTATTTTCTCTAACTCTGCTTTCTCCTTTATATTTCAAATAGGACGAAATAAGAATATGAAGTTGAGTGGTCGACCATATCGCCACATTGGTGTCCTCGGCACCTCTAAACTCTATGTGATTAGGAACCAGATCTTCACTTTTACACCCCAGGTAACAAGATCAGGCCAGCTGGCCATGCTGGTGCATGCCTTTAATTTCAGCACTGGGGAAGCAGAGACAGGTGAAGCTCCATGAGTTCAAGGCCAGTCTGGTCTATGTGAGTTCCAGACCAGCCACAGTTGAGACCCTGTCTCAAAAACAAACAAACAAACAAGCAAGCAAAAGAAACTGAAGGAAAAAAAAGTGGCAGCAGTAGAAATTAGCCAGCATCCTCTCATTAAGTTCTCTTTTCTGTCTGGTAAGCATTTCTACCTGAAACATGGAAAGATTTTATATGCCTGGGATCAGGTGGAGGGATATAAAATGCTTACAGTAGGTACTCGATTGATGTTACTTGAATCAAATTGAGTATGTCATCACTTCCAGACATGAATATATGCTTTACAATGTGACACATCAGTTGGCTCATATCACCTAAACTTAACAGTCCCTAACCCTTGTGAAGGTTGTCATAGGACCCTCAGTATGATACACAGCTGGACTGATGTGCAGGTCCCCAGCCCACAGTTTAATGGCTGTGGTACTTATCTTCAGAATGTTTGTTCTTGAAGAAAACTAATCTAGTGGAAGCAACTAGAAAGATAGACAGTGTGGTCACTTTGCCAGTTGTGAGACACAGCATGGACCCCTGCCTGCCTGAACATGTGGTTGGCTGTGGGATCTTGCCTTGGTAGCTGCCACTTTAAACCTTGCAAACCATTTCCCTTAGTACCAAATTCTAAATGTAGAGCTGAGCGTGCACGAGCACAGAGGTCAGGAGAACAGTTGGATTTTCACCTTCATTGTTGTGGCAGTACCTCTGGTTGGCATTAGGCAGGCATCAGTCAGATAGACAGTTGTCCCAGCTCTCCCTCGCCTGGAAAGTATTTGCAAACCCAGAATCCCCCAAAGGGGTAGCAATTACCACTTTGATTTGCCCTTTGTGGTGAGGACAGTTTTATCCCTGTGGGAGGAGCTGATGGCCCGTCTAGGAGCACACCTTTCCTATCGTACCTGTGTGGCTGCAGCTGCTAGGCACAAGACAGATTTGTTATGTCTCATCTCAGAGAAAGTGGCCACCTGATTGAGGCCAATACCAAACATCTTTCTGGACAGCAGGTTCAGGATCAGCGCTGCCTTGAGTGACTGGTGTCGTGTGGAAATAAGTGAAGGGTGGCCCTTGACTTGGCCTGTTCTAACTTTCAGTTCACCGACCAGCATCACTTCTACCTGGCCCTGGACAACGAGATGATTGTGGAGATGCTGAGGATCGAGCTGGCCTATCTGTGCACGTGCTGGCGGATGACTGGCCGCCCCACACTCACCTTCCCTGTCACACACACCATGCTCAGTAATTCCGTGAACTCCATCTGCTGGGTCATGGGCTCTTATCTAAATGTTTAGGACAATTGCTGTGGACAGTGGCAAATACTGAAGGGGATCCTTAGTCGTTTGGCCTCTCTGTCTCAGGAATCTTCTGTACCATAAGGGTTTTGATTGGGTCGTGCTAGTGAGAACATTGCAGTACATTGTACTCCCAGATGAAGAAAACTCACTCATTATTTTTTTTTTCATTAGCCAATGATGGATCAGACATTCATCCTGCAGTTCTTTCTACAATTAGGAAACTAGAAGATGGATATTTTGGAGGTGCTAGGTAAGTTGGGATTTCTTTTCATTAAATAAGAATAGCATTTACCTTTCTGAAAGTCTTTTACTGTCCTTTCCTCACTGTTTGCATCAGTTTCTGAACCTAGACATGCAGAATTTTAGAGTAAGAAGGAAATTAATCTAATTCTATCTCCCGTGGAAAACTAGAATCAGGTCTAAAGAAACATTGGGTTGATGCTTATTATTCTTTCCTGGGCTCTGGAAGTGCACTGACATAGAGAGGTGAACACAGCAGTCTCTCAGAGGTGTCTTTCCTGGAACATGACCTAGGGAGGGGCCAGAGGTGCGCAATTAAAGCTGACTTGACAGATTTCTCGAGGGCCCCCGGAAACAGAGCACCTTATTAGTCCTGCATGAGACGCTCTGCACCAGCTTCAGTAGCATAAGACCTATTTGGGTCTGTTAGCCTAGAGTATGACTCTCGGGTGTGATTCTAGGCACCTTAGGTGAATAGGGTTGCTAACTCTATAGGAGTACCTTTCTCATTTTGTCCCTCTGAGTGATGCATGGTAGATTTCTCTGTAGACTCTATATCCTCATCTCCACGAATCTCTTGAGAGTATGTCAGATAACTCCCCAGTGGAGCCTCAGCTGTGCAGACAGACCATGGTACCTTCCCCAGGCAAAGAGAGGAGTCTCTTGGGCTAGTTTAACAGCTGCTGACAGTGTTTGAAGTCAAGTTCCCTCTTCTCGCCTCCTCCCACCTGTTGCCACAGGAAAAGCGTGACCATTTTCTTGATTTCAGGTAAACTACCTTTTACCTTGCCCTTTCCACCATATCTAAGTAGGCAGACCAGTGTGCCAAGTGCATTTCCATCATGTGAGACTGATGGAGGAAGGTCATTGGCTAATAAAGGCACTGCCCTGGCCCATTTTATTGGTTAGAGGATAGGTGGGAGGAGTAAACAGAACAAAATGCTGGGAGGAAGAGGAAGAGAGCTCAGAGACTCAACCGCTTTCCTCTCGGGAGCAGACGCCTGAGAGAGACGCCATGCCCCTCTCCCGGGATGAAGCTCTGACCCAGGATGGACTAGGCTAGAATCTCCCCGGTAAGCGCACCTTGGGGTGCTACACACAGATGATTAGAAATGGGCTAAATTAATATGTAAGAATTAGCCTAGAAGAGAATGGGCCAAGCAGTGTTTAAAAGAATACAGTGTCCGTGTAATTATTTCGGGGCATAAGCTAGCAGGGCAGGCGGATGGGGTGTTGGGGACGCAGCCCCGCCGCCGCCCTTATTACTTCATGAGACTGATCTCTAGAACTTTCCATCTTGCATAACTAAAACACCATACATAAGAAACAACCCTCTGCTGCCCTGCCTGTCTACAGCACCATATCTTCTTGTGTCCCCATAGTTTTAGGCAGATAACTTGTATCATGTAAGATCTTTTAATGACTGGCTCCTTTTATCACCTCACTTTTGTCCTTCAAGGTGAACTTGACCGTTTTTCTAACTTTGGACTCAATTGATTTTTTTTTTGCAGCTCCTAAAGTTGTCCTCTGGGTCCTTGTAGCTTCCTATGGGGCCCATCATAGCCTAAAAGTGGCTTCCCATGCAGCCTGTCCTTGGCCTCTTAGGAATATCAGTCAAGACAGTCCCCACTGTGGCTAGAATCGGAACTCCCATCAGCATCCACTTCGGAGCAGTCTGCCTCTAGCTTGGCTAAGTTGCCACCTAGTATATATAGCATCATGACCAAAAGAAAATATAGCCCTATAATGAACCAACTTACAAAATACATTATTTTATTGAAATCTGATCACTGTAGAAAGATTATAGTATGCAGTTAGGAGTTTTGCAGTATGTTTTGAATGTTGTCTCATTTAGTCTTTGCTTTGTGGCAAGCTAGGGTCTCATCTCTAGACAAAGAACCATAAGCTCAGAGTGCCAGGACTGTAAGACAGATAGGTACAGAAGCACTTTGGGGATCCAGAACCAACCTTTAACCCCTAGGCCTAAGGCCTCCTGCTTACAAAGCACCATGCAGAGAACTGTGGAAAACTTGCAATGCTAGGACTCCCACAGCTACCTGTTGTATTCAGTTGCAGTTAGTTTTGCAATCCTAGGAATCAAATTCAGGGCCTCGGGCTTATATGCTCTCTACCCCAGAGCAACATTCCAGCTCCCAGTTCAGTTCTTGATAATTAAGGTTGAATCTCATTGGACTTCTTTATATTTAAGTCTGGTTTTTTGTTTTTGATTTTTTTTTTTTTTTTTTTTTTTTTTTTTTAGAGACAGGGTTTCTCTGTAGCTTTGGAGACTGTCCTGGAACTAGCTCTTTTAGCTCAGGCTGGCCTCGAACTCACAGAGATCCTCCTGCCTCTGCCTCCCTAGTGCTGGAAATAAAGGCGTGTGCCACCACCGCCCGGCCAAAAGCTTTTTAAGTGACTGTCTTCTTTCTTCGAGCTCTCTTTAGCCTCATAAAGCCCACTCCTTTCACCTGTACCAGACAAGAGATTTCCATTGCATTTTGGTTTTCTGGCCTACTTCCCCAACCCCAGAGCAAAACAAAACAAGCCTTGGAACTGGCCCTTGGCTCTCCACGAGAAGGCTTTTGTTCATTTAAGGGCAGGCTTCTCTTCCCCAGTTGTCATCTTGACATATGCCTTTTGCCCATTGAAACATGGGTGTCTGTGAAGGTAACAGTTGTATTGCATAGTCTGATTTCCTCCATAAACAATTCTATCCTGGATTCTTAGGTTTTCACACATATTGACTAAATCCTGATCTGGTGCTGGTAGCTCAGAGGGAGGTCCTGTTGTCTCCCACTTTAGTATATGACATTTCTGTAGAGCAGAAACAATGTGGACTCCCAGGATCTTGGTTGCTGATGCCTCTTTAGCAAGACCCAAGCTGCCAGTTTTCAGTGGGGCATTTCTTAGCCCAATACAATAGGGCCTGTGCAGGGTGCATTGGTGTCAATCTGAAGATGCTAAATTAATCCAGTGACTCCCTTATAGAGAGAACCTTAACTCTGAGGCATGTGTCTTCCATCAGAAATTCCCTGCGCCCAGCTCACCATGTTTCATGGCAAGTCAAGCACACCGGGAAAATTATTGCTTCTAATCCAGTTGTTAAGGGAGAGAAATTATTGCTTCAAATCCAGTTGTTAAGGGAGAGAAATTATTTCCTCTAATCCACTTGTTAAGGGAGAGAAATTATTTCTTCTAATCCAGTTGTTAAGGGAGAGAAATCCTGGAGGTTGATTCTAACTAAAAGGGGTTTGCACAGTTTATTTTGTAAAGTTGTGAGCTGATCAGGAAAGTAGATTTGTATTTTTTTAGGCTTGGGGACAAAAATTTGTTATGACTCTTTTGACTTTTAAATGCTCTGTCCTTTTCACTTTATACTTGTGAATAAATTTTTTGATTCTTTTGCTTTTTGAGGCACAGTCTTACGTTGTCGAGGCTGGCTTCAAGCTTTCTGTGATGCAGAAGATGGGCCCAGCCTTCTGTTCCTCCTGCTCTTACTTCCCAATTGCTAGAATTACAGGCATTCTCCACCAGGCCCAACTTTTCTATTGAATTTTGGGTTTCTTTCTTGTCTTGTATTGGGTTAGTAGTTACTGGCTCCTACAGAGGTGTGAATTAGCTATTGAAGAGTTTCACAGGGATTCAAGGGGGAAGTCTGTGCAGTCTGCCTGTAGCCCTAACATAGTGCCTTCTCAACAGAGTAAAGCTAGGAAACCTGGCAGAGTTCCTCACTACCTCATTCTATACGTACCTGACCTTCTTGGATCCAGACTGTGACGAGAAGTTGTTTGATGACATCAGTGATGGGAGCTTTAGCCCTGACAGCGAGTTAGAACTGGGAGGATACCTGGAAGACAGCAGCCATCCAGGTACCTTGTGTCAAAATTCTGTGGAGTGTTGGTTGTATTGGTTTCAGCCTTGGCACTATGATAAAATTGCCTAAGACCCAAATACAGAAAATAATTGACAAGCAAATTAACAAAAACAAGGCTTCTGAAGATTCCATTCACTCAGATGAATAAAGTGCTGGTTTAAGAGCCTAATTTACGCTGGCGCCCTTGAAAGGCCTTTCATAGGCCTAGTAGGAAAGTCTCAGTTCATTAATTGATATTTTAAAAAGATGGTTCCCATTTATTTATTTACTCTCTTTTTCTCTGTCTCTCTCTCTCTCTCTCTCTCTCTCTCTCTCTCTCTCTCTCTCTCTCTCTCTCTCTCTCTCTCTCTCTCTCTCTCTCTCTGACATACCATGACATATATAACATATCTGTAGAGGTTAAGGACAACTTTTGGAATTGATTCACCTGCTCTACCATGTGGATTCTGAGGATTGAGCTATGGTTGTCAAGCTTGGCAGCAGGCACCACTGCCCACTGAGCCATCTCACTGCTCCTCTTTTTATTATTTATTTTTTAAAATGGTTCATTTGCACCTCAGACCTCTTGTGAGTTCATTTGCACCAGCTGTTCCTGGTGCTCCTTAAGTGGGTTTTCAGAGCTATTTAAACTAAATGCTGCCCTGAGAGTGAACCCAAAGCTTCATGCATGCCTGTACTGCTGAGCTGCACCACCAGCCTTATAAAATAGATTCTTAAAGGAGAAACACATTGCTTGATTTTTTTAAAGGAATGGTAGGAATGACCTAGTTTTGATTAGATATGAATGGTGAAACCCCACACGTATATAGCATATCTTAATCTGAATATGGTTTCAAGTCAAAGCGACCCATTTTTACTTTGTTTATTGTTTTATTTTGTTCTTGTTTTGTTTTTCAAGGCAGTGTTTCTCTGTGTAACAGCCCTGGCTGGCCTAGAACTCACTACTTAGACCAGACTGTCCTTGAACTCACAGAAATCCACCTGCCACTACCTCCCAAGCGCTGGAATTAAAGACATGTGCCACTACCACCTGGCTCAGTTTTTACTTAGATAACATTTATAAGTGTACAGAAAGTTCCATAAGGCTTAGCTTATTCTAAGATTAAAAGATAGGATTCAGCTGCTATTCTTCATGTTGTTTTCATATTCTACTGCTTACCTTGGGAGGGTGTGACTTAAACACTGTCTCATTCTGGATCTCCTTGGTCTAGAATGAAGATTTTCAAACAATAAATTTATATACACATGTGATGTACCTGTCACTAGCTTTTTCCTTTTAGTTTAGTGGAGGAGCAAATTTATTTAGCTAAATATTGTCTACTCAACAGCTTGTTTTTATTGATTCTTTTCCTTGGTTGTCCAATTGCAGAAAGCCAAGATGAACTTGACCAGTATATCAACCACCTTCTTCAAAGCACAGCCTTGAAGTGCTACCTGCCCCCTCTTTGTAAGAAGTCAGAAGACAGCCATGTTTTCAGTGCTATCCACTCCACTCGGGACATACTTTCTGTGATGGCCAAAGCAAAGGGTTTGGAAACTCCATGTATGTTATTAAGCTCTTCTGTCTGTTAAGATACTTTTTCTTTCTTTCTTTCTTTCTTTCTTTCTTTCTTTCTTTCTTTCTTTCTTTCTTTCTTTTTTTTTTTTTTTTTTTTTTTGCGACAGGGTTTCTCTGTAGCTTGTCTTAGAACTCACTAGGGTTTCTCTGTAGCCTGTCCTAGAACTCATTCTGTAGACCAGGCTGGCCTCAAAGTCACAGAGATTCACCTGCCTCTGCCTCCCAAGTGCTGGGATAAAGGCGTGCGGTACTACAGCTCAGCTAAGATACATTCATTCATCAAAGTCATATAATTCGAGTCAATCCTAAAAGACAAGATGTACCCCCTTCCCCAACCTTCTATTTCCCTGTGACCACTTTCAGTTCTTCTACATGTTTCTTCTGGAATTTCCCTATCTCCATATTTCTAAAATAATGTATTTACTTCTGTCCTTTGAGTTGTCATTTTAACCTATAATGTTATAGTGTACGATCAAGATTTTGTTGTCTTAAATTACCACTTCCCTACTTTGTTTCCTAACCTACAAAGGAAATTGTCTAAAAATTTAGTTCAATCAGTCTTCACACTTCACAGGATATGTACAGATATATTCTTAACCGAACATTATAGTGCACTATGATTACAGTCCTGTTTTTACTTTATGGTTTTTTTGAAATGAACATCATCCTTTTTTGTTTGCTTATCTTCTAAGTCTTCCAATGTCCTCATAATAAGATTTCTACAAGGCAAGTTATATTAATGAATCTCTAGAGTCTTTCTTGGTTACAGAAGGTCTTCTTTCTGGACCAGCTGTGCTATAGGCCTGCTACCTTGACTTGCTTTTTGGGTTAGCATTCCTGTTTTCTATACCTCAATTATCTCTCTTGGCAAAAGATAATTTGGTGAAGGACATCCACTAGCCTTTTTAGAAACGACAGGTAGTGGGTAACATTGAGACTTTACAGGTCTGAAAATGCTTGCAGATATTTTATATCCACTTGGCCGCTTGTCTGAATGGAGGATCTAGATTAAAAATACATTTTTCTTCAGATTTTTAAAAGTATCACTTCATAGAAGTAGTTGGTGTATACGTGTATGCATGTGTATTTGTATGTGTGTGCATGTGTGAAGGCTGACAGTCCAACCTTGGCTCTTCCTCAACAAGGATGCTTGCCACCTTTTATATCTATTTTGTTCTGTGTTTTTGAGATAGGGTTTCTCACTGGCCTAGGGCTCACTAATTAGGCTAGGCTGGCTGGTTGGCAAGCCTTAGGAATCTTTCTGTCTCCACCTCTAAAGGATACGTGCATGTAGCCATGTCCGGCTCTCTCTGTAGGTATGGGAGCTCAGGTCCTCATACTTGGACTGCAGGCGCTTTCCTGATGGAGTGCTCTTCAGTTCCTTGTCATATTCTTAGTATCAGCCTCAGATGTGGACTCCACAGCCTGCAGATAAATAAAGGAGAACCTTAGAATGTGTCACATAAACGGAGAAGAGGGTTCTCTTCGGGTAATGTTTACTTTCTGGTATGTTCTCACTTGACTTTTCCAAAATTTTGTCTTAAGCATACACTTATTTTTCTGTGAACTCTTTATTAACCACACTGAATTTTAGTTACATTTATTTTTTATTTGGTGTGGGTGTGGGCACACATATGGAGGTCAGAGGGCAGCTTGTCATATGGGATCCCAGGATTGAGCTCAGTTTATGAGGCTGGGCAGTAAGCAATTTCACCCACAGAGTCATCTCAATGACCTATGTATAATTAATTTTGTAAGTAGAGAAAAGTAAAGAAATAAACATAAAGCACATCTTTTAGTCACCACATTTTAATCATTTGTTTTTGAAGTCTAATATGATCACATCATTTCCTCTTTCCTTCCTCCATACCCTCCTGTATATCCCTCCTTACTCTTTGAAATCATGATCTCCTTTTTAATCAATTGTTGTTGTGTGCATGTATGTACATGTCCCAGAAAGCAACACCCTCAGTTCCATTAACATTCCCAATTAGTCCCTTTCTTACTCCTAGGCAGTCATTAATCTGTCTCTATATTTTGTTAATTTTGGATCTATAGAATAAATTGATGCATACCATATACGGTTTTTCATGATTGGCTTCTTATATATACATATATATTTCTAAATATAACCTGCTTGATCTGTATAATGTTACTTGTATGTACATTTTTAGGGCTAGCCATTTGGAATTGGATAACCAATTGGTATACTCTTCCCTGGAGAAGACTATTTCTATAGCTCTCAGCATTCTTTAGTTGACTGTATTTTTTTGTTTTGTTTTGGTTTGCTTTTTTATATGTGTGTACGACTGAGAACTCATGGGCTTTCTTCTGTCTACTTTTGTTGTGAAATATTATTTTAAGATGTGTTACATTTGCTTATGCTGCAGAATATTTATTTGATGATGAAAAGATATGGTGCCTTCTTTTATGTTGCATTTGTTTAACTTTGAAGCTATATTACTTTGTCTGTCTAAAACACCGGATTGGTGTAATGTAAAGCTGAACAGACAATAGCTAGGCAGGAGAAAGGATAGGCAGGGCTTACAGGCAGAGAGAATAAATAGGAGGAGAAATCTAGGAAGAGAAGATTGAGGAGAAAGAAAAGGAGAAGGAGAGGAGGACTCCAGGGGCTAGCCACCCAACTGCACAGCAGGCCACAGAATAAGAAGTAAAGAAAGGCATATAGAATAGAGATAAAACCCCAGAGGGAAAAGGTAGATGGGATAATTTTATTAAGAAAAGCTGGCTAGAAATAAGCCAAGCTAAGGCTGGGCATTCATAAGAAAGAATAAGTCTCTCTGTGTGTAATTACTTGGAAACTGAGTGGTGGGCCCCCCAAAGAGTAAGCGTTACAAAAAAAAAACAACATATTTTGGCATGTCTGTTTTTGTTGTCTGTTTAGGTGGTGATGTTAGTGAGACTTCGTGGGTGTAGCTTCTGACATTACTAGGAGACAGCCTCACAGCAAACTCCTTGATCCTCCAGCTCTTACAGTCTTTTTTCCTGCTCTTCCACATTGCTGTCTGAGCGTTACATGTGTGAGTGTTGTAGATGTGTTCATTGGAACTGAGATCCACAACTCTGCAGTTTGATTGGCAGTGCTTTTCTGTAATGGTCTCTTTCTGTTTCAAAGAGGTGTTTCCTTGATGAAGGGTAAGGACTACATTTATCTGTGGGTATAAGGATAAATGCTTAGATTAGGGATTATGTTACTTTACTAAAGAGGTGCTTGTAGGTTCTCCTCCAAGAACCATATCTTCATTAACGCTGAGGAATTTTCTAAGTTTCCAGTACCAAATATGTTTTTCTTCTTGTTGAATGGATCTTAAGTCCAGTTAGAGAGCTTTAGGTTACCACCACGATATGTATGCCACCAAGGTATGCATAACCTTCGGGTTATCGTGCCATGCTGGCTATTGATGTGGTTCATGGGCATCATAGCTGCTAAGTAGGACTGTTGGTTGCTTCTCTCCTTTAAAAGTTTGCATGATGCCTTCTGGTACCATGAAAGCTAGTCCTCAGGGAGGATACACTGAGGTTAATTCTACCTCATGGAATTTATATTGTGGAAAGATTTTCTCTCTCCTTCGCTTACGGTAGATAACATTGCTGGGTATATTAGTCTAGGCTGGCTATCATGGTCTTTTAGGATTTATAATGAATTACTCCAGGATAATCTGGCTTTCAAAGTTTCCACTGAGAATCAGCTGTTAATTCTGATGGCTTTTCCTTTATACGAAGCATTTATCTAATTAGTCTTTATTAATAAAATCTTGGGATTCACTCAGGCAGAGGCAGGCAGATCTCTGTGAGTATGAGGCCAGCCTGGTCTACAAGAACTAGTTCCAGGACAGGCTCCAAAGCTACGGGGAAACCCTGTCTTGGAAAACCAAAATAAATAAATAAATAAAAAACCTCAGGGTTCAGATATCACAGTTAGAACAACTGATCACAGAAGCAGCAGAGAAATGACCAGTGACCGACCCCTCCCCCCCCCTCTCTCTTTCTCTATCTCCTGCCTTCATCTAAAACCGCTGAGACTCTTTCTAGGCCTCACCCTACCGCTTCCTATGTCTCTCTATATGTCCTTGGTCCTCCAAAACTTTTATGACTAATTTTGGTCAGCTAGTAGCTAACTTCATCCTCTGATTCAAGGTAAACTTTATTCATAGTCTCAGGAGTGTCCAAGTACAATGAAAATATCTCACAACATTTATATGTAACTTGTGTTTTTTTCTATGGTATGCCATGGTGATTTTCTTCTCTGGTCTTTTCTATTTGGTGTACTTGTATAGGTGTGTCTTTCCTTAGTTTGGGGAAGTTGTCTTCTGGACCTTGAAAATCTGGTGTATGCCATTGACTTTGGATTCTTCTCCCTCATCTATACCTATAATTCAAAGGTTGGTCTTTTCATGGTATCCCACATTTCCTGTACGTTTCCCTGTGTGTGTGTTTTAATTCATGTTACTTTTTATTTTTGGTTTCAAGCCTCTACTTTTCTTCAAGTCCTGATACTCAATCTTCTCTTTTTTTTTTTTTTTTTTTTTTTGGTTTTTCGAGACAGGGTTTCTCTGTGGTTTTGGAGCCTCAATCTTCTGTTTGATTCATTCTACTTGGAAGGCTTTCCTTTGAGTTTTCTAGTTAAATTGTTGAGATTTTCAATTCCATCTTCATTTCAGCTTAAATCCTCCTCAGTGTTTGTCTTCTTACTGAACTCCATTCCCAAGTCCTGAATTGTTTTCACCTTTTCTAGCAGCCTTATGTTTGTTTTTTCTTGTACATTGCTCAGGCATTTAGTCTCTTTAAGCTCTTTCTCCTTAATTTCATTTAGCAGTTTGTTTGTGTTTTCTTCAAACTCCTTGACAAAGTTTATGGATCCTTTAAATTCTGTGTACTAGAATTCATCTAGGGAACTCTCATTGGCAAAAAATTCTATAGGACTTGTAAGATTCAGAAAGAAGGTACTAGTATGAGCGATCTCTCTCTCTCTCTCTCTCTCTCTCTCTCTCTCTCTCACACACACACACACACACAGAGAGAGAGAGAGAGAGAGAGAGAGAGAGAGAGAGAGAGAGAGAGAAGAAATGAACTTGTAGAGTTCTTTTAGTTCTAAGTCTGATATGGATAGGACAGCTCAGGATAGAAAAAAGGTGTCTTGGTGAGTGAGATGGGCCTAGAGATTGGAAATGGCTTGGGTGGAATGAAGTCAGATGGATAAGTGGCATGGCAGTGGCCTTTGTGTTTGGAGGTAGGCAGGGCCCATCCTGTGGGAAACTGAGAGATAGAATGTGGTGCAGGCTGGGGTGGCCAGGCTAGGCTGGGGCACTGGGTATGGGACCTGAGTTAGGTCTGGTGGGGTGAGAAGGTGGGTGGATGAGTGAGAGACTCACCAGGCTAGAACCTGGAGAAAGATGTGGAGATATGGCTAGGTGAAGAGGGTCCTATATTGATTTTTTATTTCAAATATTAGCTGATTTTAGAGACTTTTAAGATCTTCTGTTGAGAGGTTCTGAAATTTTAATTGTATGTCTTAACCTGGGGATGTCTTCATCTGCTGTATTTGATACTCAGTGAACCTTCTGTTCTGAAAATTTATGGTTTTCAATTCTGTCAACTTTTTCTAAAAACTTTTCATCTCCTTCTTCACATTATCCCTGTCCTTTCTTCCATATATTTTTATTAATTTCTTGGAGAAGTTTTCATAATTTCTGTTTTCCATATTCCTAATCTGTTCTGAGCAGAATTAGCTCAACTTTTTTCCCTCCCTTCAATTGATTTTTTTCATTTTTGCTATTGTTTTAATTTTCATCTTCCAAATTCCATCTGCTCTTGTTTCATACATGTTTTAATATAATTTCTTATTATTCTAAAAACATTAGAGATGGACGTTTTACCTTATTGTTTACACTTTCTTCTCCCTGAATGGTTCCCATTTCCAAGTACCTTTTCCTTTGAGTAAAGGTTTCTACTTCTCACTGTGACGTTCCTCCTACAGCACAGGGTGCACAGCCGCTACTGTAGGAAACCCTCCAAGCAGGTGGAACTTGTGGCCTCGGCCTGTGAAGTGTAGTTGATTCTTCAGAGGTACTCTACTGTCTCCCGCTCACTGTTCTACTAGAAGGGCAGAGAACTGGTCTCGTGTCTCTCTAAGGAAGGAACTCAGGCCTTCAGATATGTTAGTCTGTGCCCAGGCATCCTGCCTCTTTGCCTCTCTTTGGAGAGTCCTCTAGCCTTATGTCTTCCCGAAAGGGGCAGACACCATGCCTTGTGCAGAAAAGCAGAACATCTAGGATTCTCACAGCATCTCACACACTGTCTCTTCAGGTTTTTTTTTTAATTTTTATTCCCTTGAATTCCATACCTGTCCCAGAAGTACCCAGGACAGCAAACCTTAGACTTCAAAGGTTTCTCTGAAGGTAGATCTAACTGGTTCATTTATTTCCCTATTGTATTCTTGAAGTTTGTTGACCTGTATTTTCTTTTTCCTTTTTAAATAATCTTTATTTCTTCTTCTCTCATATATTATGTCCCAACCACAGTTTCCCCTCCCTCCACTCTTCCAAGTTCCTCCCACCTTCCCTCCCCCAGATCAACTCCCTTTCCCTTCAGAAAAGGGCAGGCCTCTCAGAGTTAAAGCTGAACATGCATAACAAGTTTCAGTAAGACTCGACACATACCCTCATATTAAGGCTGGAGGAGGCAGCCTAGCAGAAGGGAGAGGGGTCCCAAGAGCAGGGAAAAGAGTCAGAGACAACCCCTGCTCCCACTGTTAGGAGTCCCACACAAACACCAAACTGCCATCACCCTAACATATATGCAGGCCCCGTGTTTTCTAAATCACTTGTCTTTCAACCTTTGTCTTCGCTATTTCTGAAAATGCTATTATTGTCTTTTCTGTTTTTAACCGATTCTTGACGATTTGTCCTTTTTTGGGGGGGTCTTAGTTAGATGTTTTTGTTCAGTGGTTGTTTTGTTTTTTTGGTGACAGTATCTTGTTGTGTGGTACAGGCTGGCCATGAACTCAGCTGACTTTGAATTTGTAGTCCTCTACAGACTGCTGGGATTACAGATGTGAACCATTTAGCTTGCTTTAAGAATCCTTTTGAATATGCGTTAGTGAGGGAGCTAGGAATATGGCTCCGTGGGTAAAGGACTCACTGAGCAAGCATGAGGATCTGAGTTCATCTGTCCAGCAGCCGTGTAAAATCCAGGCATAGCAATGCACATCTGTAACTCCAGCACTGCAGCTGTGGCAGTGGGGAGTGGGGGTCGGGAGGCCAATCCCTGGAGCTGAATGAATGAACTACAGGTTCAGTGAAGAGATGCTATCTCAAAACATAATGTGGAAAGAAACAGAGGAAGAAACGTAATGCAAAGCCCTGGCTTCCCCATGGATGTGCACAACACAGAAAATACACATGAGCTACTTGTTAGTTTTCTGAGTTATAGTATAGCCTGAAAGACAGAGACATCATACTGAAGGACTACAGATAATAAAAACATCCAGAGATGATAAAAAATGAAATCCAGAGCAACCAGCAGCGCTAGAATTAAACTGAGCAGGAAGCCCAGACACCTCGATCATGAAACTCTGTGACCTTGGGCAAATGTTCCACCTTCTCTAGGTCTCAGTTTTGCCATCTAGAAACTAAAAGAGAGAAGTGGGGGGCTGGAGAGATGACTTAACAGTTTAGAGCACTGGCTGTTCTTCCAGAGGTCCTGAGTTCAATCCAACAACCACATGGTGACTCAAAACCATCGCTGGTGGGATTTGGTGCCCTCTTCTAGCATAAAATCGTATATGTGGCTAGAGCACGCATATAATAAATAAATAGGAAGCCAGATGTGGTGAGACAAGCCTTCAAAAGAGATGGGGAGGGAGGAGTGAAGTCAAGCATCACCTCTTTTAAATCTGTTTGCAGGCCTAAAATGCCCCATACCTACCAAAAGAAGGACTTTGTCATTATCCTTCCTCACGAGCGCTTTCTTCATTGTTTTCTCTTCCAGTTTTTCCAATGGTTTTGCCAACTAAAGTTCTAAGTGGACACCGTAAGTCACTGAATCTTGTTGACTCCCCTCAGCCACTCCTAAAGAAGGTAAAGTGTTTTGAATTGTTTTGTTTTGTTTTAACGTAATACTTGATAATACCAGGTTAGTCCCAATAACTGTCTCAAATGGTGACACTTTAAGAGCTTATTTCTTTATACCCAGAGTTTCACAATTGAGACAGTCTGCCTGTTGCTGTGAATCTATGCACGTAGTTGTCTGGAATGCAATTTGCATCATTGCATGCTCTGAGTTTGGTGCATACCTTTGCGTTTTGCCTGGAGGAAAAGGCCTCTTACTGCCTCTCTGCCTGTTCTTCAGAACATAGGAAGTAATAGAAGAAGTACACTTAATTGCCTTCCTTATCTCATCTGAGCCAGCCGGAGCTCAGAACAGAGCATGGGACTTTATTACTTCATTACTCACACCCTTTGGTCTGGTTTTTGAAAACAAGGTCTGGTTTTGGCCCAGGCTGCTCTTGAATTCACAGTCCTCCTGCACTGGCCTGTCAAGTACCGTTATAAATGTGCACCCCTACAACTGCTCCTTCATACTCTTAATGTAATGAGATTCTTAAAAACCATGATGTCACGGGGTGTTGGGCCTTTTTTTACTGTTTTATTCATACAGATTTCCTGATTTTGTCCCATATGAATCAAAATATCCAATGTCTACTGGAGAATATTTTAATCTCACCTCATTTTTTAGGTAGTTTTAAACAAGTACTTTTTTTATTCTAAAAGATATTTCATTGAAAGCTTGCTGTGCTAGCATTGACTATAATTCCAGCGCCAAGAAGGCAGAGGCAGAAGACTGCAAATTTTCAGTCAACTTGAGTACATAGCAGGTTCTAGAGAAGCCTGGACTACATGATGAGAGCTTATTCAAGAAAACGAACCAATATGTTCTTTTAATGTATAACATATATACAGAAAAGCACACTCACCAGTAGAGTACTGTGAACTGCCACTGAGTCAGTATGCTCTTGTGCCTCCTCCTAGTTAGCCCCATCCTATAGTCCCAAGATAACTGCTGGGCCTGTGGGTGTGACTCAGTGGTAGACTGTTTCTCTTGCAAGGTCCTGGGTTCCATTCCCAGTCGTAGTGGAGAGAAGCACGGCTCTTAAGATCTGTAACAGTAGAAGTTGGTTTTTTTTTTTGTTTTTGAGTTTTGCATAAATAAAACTGATATGTGTTTTAATCTGTTCAGTCTAGTCCCTTGCAAGTGCTGACTGACATAGATCACTATTGAAGATCATAAAGGCCTGTAAATAACATAGTACAAAAGATTTCCTGAAAAAAAAATGAAGCCTAGCATAGTGCTAGCATTCAAAAGCAAGGTTGGTGTTGCACTTTATGGTCATCTAAAAGTTCCCATTATCAACTCCTTTCCCTCCATTTTGGCTTTTATGTGGCCAGACTCCTGACTATGACTACCAGTGGCCCAGAGATGACCATGGTGAAATGGACTGTGAGAAGCTAGTTGGGCAGCTGAAAGACTGCTCAAACCTCCAGGACCAAGCAGACATTCTGTACATTCTCTATGTGATAAAGTAAGTGCCTTAATGCCTTTGGGCTACTATACCCCATCAGCTGCCAGCATAAAGAACAGAAGCGTATCTCATAGTATACCGAGTACAGTGTCTGGTGACGTCTACTTCCTCATGGATGGTGCCTTTCCACCCTTCCTCACATGGTGGAAGGGAGGCACAGCAAGTCTCTGGGAACTCTCATAATCTGATGGATTATGAGGATCTTTCTTCATGGCCTCCTTACTTTCCAAAAGCTCTACCTGCCAATACCATAACTCTGAGGTTAGCATTTTCGTATGGGGATTTGAGGGGGACACAAGCATCCAAGGTATAGCAGTAAGTTTATGGAGTTCACCATGTTGAACGTAGTTTTCCTGATCTGTTGGCATTGTAGCAGTGCCAGGCCATGATCACATTCACCCAAATTACCTAGGATCTTCACACACGAGACTTCTATCCCTTTCTCTGTTTCTTGATGCTGGCCTTCCAGAAGTCTGGGTGAAGCCAGGATACCATTGTGATGTGTGAACACTAGGCTTTTGTTTCAAAAGACATGGCATAGAAATGTTTGCTTAGCCTGAACTGTCTTGGTGAGCCTCAGAGTTACTTAAAATGTCCAAATATTGGCAAAATTCACAGCAGTCCATGTTTTAAAACAGCTTTGACAGTATGACCTTTATCTTTGTATTTTTCTGCCTCCTTTCAGGGGTCCCAGCTGGGATACCAATCTGTCTGGACAGCGTGGAGTCACTGTTCACAGTCTTCTTAGCGAGCTCTATGGAAAAGCTGGCCTAAACCAAGAATGGAGTTTGGTCCGCTACATTTCAGGCCTGCTCAGGAAGAAAGTGGAGGTCCTGGCTGAGGTCAGAATCTGCGTGCGTGCCGGGTTGTCCATTTATTCTCTCTAGCCCCATGTTTCCTTCTTCTGGTCTTCTAGTTGTGGAAGCTCAAGGCAAGTGCCTCTTGTCACTAAAGGAACTCAGGGAACCTAAGCCAGCACTGGACAGGCCCTCTCCTGACTTCATTGCTCTAGAAGGAGAGGAGAGAAGAAGGGATTTTCAAGTTGATTAGTTTGTTTCTTTCTTCACCACAGAAAGCAATCACATGAAACAAAGTCCTTCTTTCTACATGTCACAGTACAGTAATCGTTAGTGTTTATATCCCTGAGGCCCTACAAAATCCAGAACCACTTCCTGTGGCTTTAAGCAAGTGTTCTTAAGATGCTAGTCATTGTTACATATCAATACTGAGGCGCTTGTAAGCTTGGAACACAGTGTGGCTAGTAACTCTAATCTTTGCTCTCTGAAGCCTCATCCCTGCCTTGTCCAAATAGCAGGGAGTCCGGGGTGTCTGCTCTAGTGGATGGACCAGGCCTGGAGCCATACCTGGGAGACACAAAGATTACAGGAATCTAGCCTATGTGGGTTGCTAAGACAGGGTTTTAGGTTTGAATTTCTCTGAAGGGCAATATGGATAATGAAGTTCATAAAGGCAAATTTCTGTTGCTGGTGGCACTTAACTGTCTCAGTTAGTTTTGCTACGTTTATATTCCTTTGTACACCTCTCCCTCCCCCACAAAAAATGTGCAGGCCTGTGCAGATCTGCTGTCCCACCAGAAGCAGCTTACAGTCGGCCTGCCCCCTGAGCCCCGGGAGAAGACCATCTCCACGTGAGTCCTTGCTGGAGGTGCTCCCCAATCTGTAGAGGAACACAAAGAGAGCATTGCAGTTGGGAAGCGGTGGCAGCGGCTTTTGGAAGATACTCTGTCACATGGGTGCTTGTAGTATAGAAAGTAGGGAACTTAAAGTGAGAGCAAGGTGGCCCTGCTCTGAGGCACCCATTTTGTGTGACCTGCTGCTCTTTCCTAGGCCTCTTCCCCCAGAGGAGCTCACAAAACTCATCTACGAGGCCAGTGGACAGGACATCAGCATTGCTGTCCTCACACAGGTCAGATGCTGATACAAGAAGGGCCTGCTGGGCCACAGCCTAACTCAGGGTGCCAGTAGGCCTCTCAGGTTCCCTGAAGCCCTCTTCCCATCTGCACCAGGAGATCGTGGTTTACCTGGCCATGTATGTCCGGGCCCAGCCTAGCCTCTTTGCAGAGATGCTCAGACTCCGAATTGGATTGATCATCCAGGTGATGGCCACAGAGTTGGCTCGGAGCTTGAACTGCTCAGGTAAATTGTCATGGCTTGCCAACCCTTCCATCTCAGCCCTACCTCAAGGCCTTTCTGTGCAGAGAGCCACACTCAGGCACTTCTAAATAGACTTCCACTCTGGGTGATCTTAGGCTGTCCCAGGTTCCTTTGTGAGAGGTGGTTCCTGTCAGGCCACATAGCACAACAACGTTCCTCACTGGGGTTGGCAAAGCAGCTGCCATGTTTTCCTGAGAACCTTTGCTGTACCTGACAGCTAAGCTCCAGTGATAGCCTCACTGTAAGATGTCACCCTCTACTTCCTAGCACCTTCACTGAGAGAAATAATGATAAACATCATTTGCAAACCACATCCCAGCAGCAGGGATCAGTGCGGTGGGAAAAATTCTATGTCTAGGAGTTAAATGCATCTGTACTGACCTAAACAGAGGTGTTTGTATTTCCCAAGGATTAATGTTTGTCAGGCTTGCAGCACCAGTGAAGGAGTCATGAGCAAGGAGACCCACCAGTACCTTCTATATCACCCTCTCCCACCCGAACTACCCACTACCAGCCCATGTCTGGGCCCCTTATAAAATGTTTGCTTCTAGGAGAAGAAGCCTCAGAGAGTTTGATGAACCTCAGCCCCTTTGACATGAAGAACCTCCTGCATCATATTCTGAGTGGGAAGGAGTTCGGTGTGGAGAGAAGCGGTGAGTGAGTGCTGTGAGGCCTTCATGGGGACCCACGTGCAGATCAGCACCAGCGTCAATGGTTCCCCTATAAGGAAGGAATGTGCGCTTCCTCTTTCAGTGGGATGGACTGGGGCGTGGGCGCAGGGTTCCTGCCTGTAGGGCCAGGGAGCGCCCTCAGAGGGTTGCATTCCTTTGTAGGTTATAGCGGTATGTGAGCTGAGCGAACTGCACACCTTTGTACCCTGCATCTCCTGCATCCCTAAGTGTCAGGATCACACGTCTGCCCTTACAAGATACCCCCTGTGGCCTGGCTTTTGGTTTCCATCATCAAAGCGTTTGTAGCCAGGGGGTAGAAGGCAATGCTGGATGACCCGTGGGGGCCGGTGCGCTCACTGTAGCCCAGTGTTACTCATTTAGTTTTTAGCCATCTTGGAAATCTGCTCGCAGTGCTAAGAAATCTAATCACCCAAGTCCTGGTGTGCTTCTTGTTCCCAAATGTTCCCTAATTATAATTGAAGCAATTATCATTTCTCCTCATAAAAAAGCTAAATGATTTGCAGACACATTGGTGAATTTATTTCATCAAGCCAAAGAAACACACTGTGGGCTATCATTCTTTTTATTTAATAAGAAGGACACTGGGTACTTTGTATTTTTCCTAAGTGTGCGCCAGCTTCAGACAAAGCCGCATGGGGCAATCAGCTGTCTATTCGTGGTTTTCTGCTTTCTGGGGAGGAGGACTTGTGATCCGTACCCAGAAGTAATTTACAGTTATTTCAGGTACACAATCCTTGAAATGTAAATGGAAAGGATAAATAGTTAATGTGTTCGGTTCCTCATAGTAGTGTACATGGTTTGACAGGTCATTAAATGTAAAGCTATATAGATGCTTGCAAAACCAATAACTGAGGAATGTCATTTGAATGTCATTGCATGTCTCATTGTAAATAAGGACAGAAGACATGTTATCTTTTTTAAACGTAACATTTCTTCACTATCTTGTAACTTGTCTTAGTTAGGGTTTCTGTTGCTGTGAAGAGACACCATGATCATGGCAACTCTTATAAAAGGAAACATTTAATTGAGGTGGCAGCTTACAGCTCAAGGTCCAGTCCATTATCATCCTGGTGGGAAGCATGGCGGTGAGCAGGCGGACAGAAATGGTGCTGACTACATCTTGATCAGAAGGCAACTGGAAGTGGACTCAGACACTGAGCCAAACTTAAGCATATGAAATCTCAAAGCTCGCCCCCACAGTGACACACTGACTCCAACAAGGCCACACTTATTTTAACAAGACCACACCTCCTAATAGTGCCACTCCCTATGAGCTTATGGGGACCAATTACATTCAAACTAACACATAACTGTTCAGTTTTTATAAGCTAGGAAGCCAAAATTCTGACTAAATCCTAAAATTCTGTTTCCAAGAAACACTTTCCCTCAAACACAGTGGAGCTTCCCACACCCCATTTGGCTTCTGTTTTCCATTTCTTTGGTGCCCCTCCTCCTGCTTGACCCATCTTTGGGTTCCCTAGAAAATGACCTTTGTGGTGGGCCTACAAAAGGAACAGTAGAATGGGAGAGTATTGTGTGCAGATGCCCACAGGGGACCCTATCAGGAGATCTTTCTGTGGCACCACAAAGACTGTTTGGGCTTTATCCTGAAGACAGATTTAGACCCAGGAGGATTCCAAGGGAACAGTAATAGGATCACATTTGCCTTTCAGAATAATCCCTTATGACCATTGTCTTAGAGACCAGAGAGAGAGAGAGAGAGAGAGAGAGAGAGAGAGAGAGAGAGAGAGAGAGAGAGAGGGCGCAGAGCTGGGGACAGGTTACTAAGTGGTAAGGCTAATGGCATATGGTGGAAAGAGGTATGGCCTTGTGTCATGGAAAGAGCAGCCTTGCCCCTGTTCTATTGTAGCACCACGTGCCTGGCTTTGGTAACTTTCCACTCCACCCCTGAGCTCTCTAGCCAGCTCAGCCTCTGCTTCCTCCCAGAGGCCTGGGTTAAGATCTCTGTGCCCTGATTTCTATCCATCCTGGATGCCGCTGCATGTGTACCTGCACCCAAGCCGAGAAAAGGCTTGATGAGGGTACCACAGCAGTTGTCCGACAGCCACAGGAACCTAAGTTCTAAGCCCTTCAGATGGCTATGCAGCAGTTTTGTCATTTTGCCAGGGACATTTGGCATAGAGAGCTTGGCAAGGTCAGTATGGATCCTACACGGTAGTCAAGATGAACTCTTTAGAAAATCACAGATAGAATCAGGTGTGCGCCTCACTCTGAGATCAGATGTCATGCAGTCATTAGACATGCGAGAGAATGTGTAAAGCTGTGGAAGAACACTCACAGAATATTAATTGCTGAAACAATAAGCTTGTTTGCATATTATGTATGGATATGTCATGTATATAATATAAAGTTTTTCTTTGTACATATATGTGACATTGCATAAGGTAAAAACATGGATCCGGAGGGGAAAATTGGCAGGATAATGAGTGAAATGTCAACAGATGTTACTTCTGGCTTCCTTGGGTGGTCTCAGTTTTCCACAAAGAAAATGTGTTTTGGGTAAGTAAAAAAATAGTTTTCCAAACCATTTCAGTCAGCCAACAGTTTTCTGCCACCCTGTTCTGTGCCTGCTGCTCAACACTACCCACATGTGGGAGTCTGAGTGTAACTGGCCCCCAGAAGCTCAGAGTGGCACAATCTAGAGGTGTGGCCTTGTTGAAGTGGGTGTGGCCTTGCTGAAATGGGTGTGGCCTTGTTGAAGGAAATGTGTCACTGTTGGGTCTGGTTTTGAGGTCTCTTGCTTAAGCTTCACTCAGTGCTTAAGCCACTTCCTTTTAACCTTCTGATCAACATGTAGTCAGCACCATGACTGCCTGCTCCCTGCCATGTTCCCCACCATGATAGTAATGGACTGACCGTCTGAGCTGTAAGTTGCCATCCCAATTAAATGTGTTCCTTTATAAGAGTTGCTATGGTCATGGTGTCTCTTCACAGCAACAGAAACCCTAACTAAGACACCACACTTTCACACAGCCCTTCAGGCCTCATGCCTGTGCTACCTACCTTCAGCACTGTAATCCCAGTTCTGCTTGGGGCAAGTTAGGTGTTCCTCTCATCAAGTTTACAGTCAAGTAGGGAAGAGGTACGGACTTCAGAAGCATGTTGTCCATGGTGCTTCTCTCAAAGCAGGTGCGATAGATTCCCTAATAACCTCATTTGTGCGTTTCCCTTTCAGTGCACCCAATTCACTCCTCCACATCCAGCCCTGCCATCTCCATCCATGAGGTGGGTCACACTGGTGTCACCAAGACTGAGAGGAGTGGTATCAACAGGCTAAGGAGTGAGATGAAACAGGTAAGAAGGCCTTAGCATGGCAGCCATAAGGGAGGGGTATACATGGTTCTTCTGCCAGGGCTCACCTCAGAAAGACAAGGGCATGAAGCTTTGACCTGCTCCCTGTAGAAGTTGTGGAATGGGAACACAGCCCTGTATCCCAGGAAGGTACCCTGTAGGCATTCACACGGGCTCATGCCCACCAATTGCTAGCCTTCATGTGCTGTACATGCACATTCTAGAATAACCCCTTGTCCATCTTTGTTTTTGTGCAGTCATGAGGATGGAGAAATGGATCAAAAGTTAAAAGCACTGGCTGATCTTGGAGAGGACTGGGTTCAGTTCCCAGCATCAACATGACAGCTTTGAGCTGTCTCTGAATCCATTTCTAGGGGCTCTGATGCCCTCCTCTACCTCTGCAGACAGCAGGCACATGGAGACAAATACTCATATCATAAGATAAAAATAATTTTTTTAAGAAAAGTGGAATAATGTCAAAAGACACAACCATTTCTCTACCAAATGTGTTCTTCATGTGAAATAGCCAAGAGGATGTGGACTAGGATAATCATGATACCTATATTTACTACCATCCATGGTTGTCTGCTTTCTAACTCACAGTAGAGAGCTTTGGAACTGACCCTCACAGGTCTAAAGTTCAATACCATTTCAGCCCTGATGTGCCTGATACTGAGCTAGGAGATGACCACCACCCGGACAACAGTCTGGTCATACACTAGTCACCCTGGCTTAGGTCTGTGAGGCAATAAAGGCCAGCCCCTGAGGTGCGACCAGCTTGCCCTGGCTTATCAGAGGGAGCAGTGCAGCATCATTAACTGGAAGCAGGCTTTCACCTCCTGATGTTTTTACTTGCAGATGACTAGGCGAGCTAGTGCTGATGAGCAGGTGAAGTGTCTTGTTCTGTCTGTCCTTCTCTGTGGTCGCTACATGCTCTTTCGGGCTTGAGCATGGAAAGGGAAGCTGCAGATACAGAGTGTGGATGGGCGCGTGGTGGAATGGCTCAGTAGCTCAGGCAGCCAGCCCCAGAGACAGGGAGCAGGATGAGAAGGCAGGAGAGATGACCTTCCCTGGGCCTTTAAAAAATCCATTTAGGGTGGCCAGTTAGAGCCATCATTTAGGGTGGCTCATTTTGTTAGTGCATGGTACTGATCAAAAGAATTCCATTTATCAAACTCAGCCTTTGTAAAGGTTCTTTGTGAAAGAGATGGCCTAGTCTCTGTCTCCACCAGCATTTCTGTTCAGAAAGAGGAATGTGCTCTGTAATCTCATCAATAGAGAGAATAAGGCTCCTGCCTTTTGCCTACCTGGGGAGATTTAACCCCGGAAGGAAAAAAATGTTAGGACTCTGTGTATATCACCCTGCGATGTACTTCTTCTCTTCAGAAAAAAAAAATGGGCATTTTTTAATTTATAGATTTATTTTTGAGATGGGAACCTCCATGCAGCCCTGGCTATGCCCAAACTCCTGGGCTAAAGGGATCCTCATGCCTCAGCTTCTTGAGTAGGTGGGACTGCAGCTGTGCACTGCCGCTTTGGATTCTTATTTCTAATGATTTGCCATGTTTCTGTGACCAGAGAAAGTACATGTATGATGGCACATAGTGCAGGCTGCATGTTTTCTCAGAGCATAGACCCTCCAGAGTGTCTCATTTATACTCCTTCTAAGGAAATGATTCTCCAAACATCTTCCTTTGTCAGCCACTCGGTGGCACCGTCCCTCTGGCTACCCACAGCTCAAAAGCCTGATCCTGGGTGAATGTGGGTGGCTTCTTCCATTTAGTGCTGCCCTTGCCTGTGATGGGGGTGAAATGATTACCTTTCTTCTTTGTTGTGTTTATATTCAGTCAGCCAGTACCAGTTTTGTAGCTGACCACTCATATCAAGACGAGTGTTCACTGGTGAAAATTTAACAGGTGTCATGGTGTTGTGTCTACTCATTTTTGCAAGCATACCACAGACCAGTATGCAAATTCAGGGTGCCATCTAGATTCTTAGATGAGGAGAGATGTTTACGGTCCAGGGTCATCGGCCTGCTCTCCACGTACATTTAACAATAATCTCTGGGATACCCGTCAGAAGACAGGTGTTAGTGAAAGCTAGGAATATTTTGACCTCTACGGTTGTTGACAGTGCAACATAAGACATTAGCATGGCTGTGACTTTGGAACGTGTGTCCTAGTTTGCTTAGGCCTGCTCCACAAAGAAAAGGAAGCTGGTAATGCTTGCTATTTAGAGCCAAGCTGGGCTGCAAGGGAGCAGTGGGCCTGCATCTGTCACTGCTGCTTAATCAGAGCCTCGCTGGGCCGCGTCTGTCTTCAGTCTCTGCTTTTCACGCTGCTGTGTTTTCACAATAACTGGTTGCATCTCTTGGTGTCACTGCACGTGACTGAGTCTGTTCTTTTTCTTTTGTAGTTCTTTCCTGTGGGCCAGGCTGTGTCCAACAGTTTGCATTCCTTCAAGTCTGCGGTAAATCTGTGTTGGCATCGCTCCCCTCCCTGTGTCCTCCTCCATGTCTGTACTGTCCACGTTCTCTTGTGGCCTTACCCATGCTCCCACCTCGTCCACACTTACATTTAGGGTGTCTATGTGTGTGCACGTCTGTGTCTGTGTGTGCGCGCTCACATGTGTGTAAGGTCACGTGCAGTTTTTGGACATGGAACTGAGGACCTCCCACATGCTAAGCAAACATTCCAGCACCAAACTTCGCCATAACCCTCATCCCTGACTTCTGAAGGTTTGAGTAAAGGCTAAGGCAGTAGTTCTCAACCTGTGTGTCACAAACTCTTTGGGAAGGGGTGAGATAATCCTTTTATAGGGGTTGCATATCATTTATCATACCTGCATATCAAATATTTACATTATGATTCATAACAGTGGCAAAATTGCAGTTATGAAGTAGCAACAAAAACAATTGTATAGTTGGGGGTCACCATAACATGAAGGGTCACAGCATTAGGAAAGTTGAGAGCCACTGGGTTAAGGGTTTTCAGTTGACACTGAAGGTACGTTCAACTGTAAGTTGGAGAAAATTCTAGAAAAGTTTAAATATTCTTGAACTGAAGTTTATTTGCCATCTCATGCTCTTAGATCTTGGCTTATAAAACTCAATACAGTGGGGTGGGGCATGCTTACCTTACCAACTCCCAGGGGTTTCTAGAGCCTTCAAAACCCTGGTTCTATACCCGTTCCTTGATTGTTTTGCAGTGCTGAGGTGGAACTCAAGGATCTGAGCATGCTAGGCAGGCGCTCCACCACTGACCCACATCCCAGCCCTCCTGCCTTTTTATTGAGTGTTGAGCTGCTGCCCTGGGGCTAGCTATCATTTTCTACTCTCTGGCCCCAGCTGAGCATGTGGCCCTAGCTCAAGTGGAGGCCCAGGAAATGTTCTAATTGCAGAGACGAGTCTGAATCTGCCTCCCAACGCCAGAAGGAGCAAATCAGCTGAGTCACTGATGAGTGTGGCTGTAATTACTTTTATTTGTAGCTAATTGTTGCCTTATTTAAATGGCAGTAATGAGCCCAGCAGAATAACCCAGCCTAACTAACTGCCTCTTCAAAATAAGATCTGTTGAAGTCAGAGTGAGTTCTGAAAGAAGGATCCCACCTCCTGCCCTGCTAGCATGCTTAATATTTGGATTTTATTTTTAAACCTTCAAATTTGATGTTGCACACTGAGAAACAAGCCAAACAGTCCAAACAAAAATGTATGAAGCGATATGTGTTAGCCTTGTCCCAACCTGAGGGGTCTCTCCAGGGCACATCAGTGTGACTCCCACACCTTATCTCTGCCTGGTGGAAGGTCCTCCTCCATCCTGCCCCCAGGGGTCAGCAACCCTCCAGCCCTTCCCTTATAGAGTCTCGAGAACTCTAGCCTCCCACAAGGAATTGGAAAGCTGCCATCCTCTAACCCTGGTCAGCTGGTCCAAGCTGAAGGCCACCATAGCCTAGCCTTAGAAGAAAACTCAGGACCAAGAGCAGGACAGCAGAAATAAGGATTGGAAGGCAGAGGTAGAGACCCAAAAACCAAGGACCCTCCCCACCACTAAGCAAGGCTTCCTAGTTGACTTTCTGCCTTCGCTTCCTGATCCTTTCTCCCTGGCATTCTCTGTTGTATTCATCATATGGGGAGGTGATGGTCACTTCCTTGTGGCACTGCTGAAGGAAATCAGGCCCTTGGGCCTTTGCCCCCACCCCGGGTTGTCTCTCCTTCCCACCCAGCTCATCTTCTCTGAGACCACCTCTCCCAAGTACTTGCTTCCCTTAAAATAGGCTTTGCATGCCTGGCCAGTGACCTCTGAGGGAGTGGCCTTCTGGATGACAGATGCCCTCTGAGCACTCATCACAAGCAACAAGGAGTCTCAGGGGTCTTCACTGAGTGAGTGGCAGCAGATAGCTCCCTCAGGGAAATTATGTCCCCAATGACACAGATCAACTGGTGGCGCAAGCACAGGGGGCACAGGCAGCCTCAGTCCGGATGCTATCACAGCAGCTCTTAAGCTTGGCAGTGCCAGCCGGATGGCAAAGCCCACACCTAGATCTGTTTGGCCTCTGTCATGTGAGTCCAGGGTCTCCTGACATTATACTCCTTCTTAGGGCCCGGGAAGAACTACTGGAGCAGAGCATGAAAACCTAAAGCCAACATCAAGTAGCCAACAGTGTGCAGTCCAAGAGCCCTGTGCCCCTGACTGGGTGACATGTGGAGGGAGACTCTGACTCGCTTTCGGAGCTGGCCTCCAAGGTGGGCACCTGCTTCTGAAGGCCAAATGGTGTCTGTTTTGCAGAGGTCCAGCACCCCATCATCCCCAACGGGCACATCATCTACAGACTCCGGGGGACACCACATGGGCTGGGGCGAGCAGCAGGGCCAGTGGCTGCGCAGGAGAAGGCTGGATGGGGCCATCAACAGGGTCCCCGTGGGATTCTACCAGAGAGTGTGGAAGATTCTTCAGAAGGTGAGGTGGGGGCTGAGGAATCATAGACTCAGGGGAAATGAGCCAGACTCCACCTGCCCTCAGGAAGCACAATGACCGTGCCAGGTAGCGAGAAGCAGAGGGCTCTAGAACATGTGGCCCCAACCTTGAATGACTCAGCCTGGAGCAAGAGCTCGCTGCCTTGGCCCTATGGCATCTAACGCTAGGTAACTCTACTATGGTACTGTATTGTGCACAGTCACATAGGAAGCAGTGTCTGCTACTGATTGCCAGTGGCATCTCCTGGCCCAGACATGGCACCAAAAGTAGCCTGACATTGTCAAATGGTCCTGCAAGACACGACAAAATAGCAACCCTGGTTGTGTGCAACCAACTTTGACGTAGTTTAGGATCATAGAAAACTAAAGATAGACAAAAAACAGAAAGGACAAGGAAGACTTTGACCATAAATGGTACCATAGAGGTCCTGCGGCATTAACTCTGGATCTGGCTTGAGGCTGACACACAGGGCACTCATATCATTCAACAATGTAATGGAGCCCCTGCTGCCTGCTAGGTCTTGGGAGTACAGAGAAAAGATTCTAGCCTCACTCCAGGAGCCATGTGCCCTGAAGGCACACTCTCCCTCCTGCCCTGGGCTACCCCTGTTTACACGGCTTGACAGTAGAGCCCCCAGAGCCCCCACTCCTTAGCCAGCAGCTCCTGTGGCAATGAGATAGGGGCTGTGCTTCCTTCCCATCTGCCTAGAGGCTAAGATCTCATCCCAGTTTGAAGTTTGAAACTGACAGGAAGTGACATCCACAGACTACACTGCACCACACATACACCTGAATGCAAGAGGGGCTTGTCTTAAACGCCTGCTGCTGAAGTCGGGGTAGCATGGGAAGACGGGTCCTCTTTGTTCCCTACGCCCCACAGTCTGTCTTCTCACACATTCATACTCCCCAGGCTCCACCAGAGCTTGCCTTGCCTCCCCCATGGAGGGCAAGTATGCCTCATTTAAAGGCTCTGCAAAGCAAGACAAATTTCTCCCCCTCCCCCATCATTACATTTTCGCTCATTTCACAGTAGGAGAGGAAAGAACTGCTATAATCCCAAATGAGAACACATGCCAGCTCCTTTGTGAAGTCACAGCCCACTGTGTCTTTCTGCCGCAGGTGCCCAGGGCCAGCCACAGAGCTTCAGTGCCTATGCCCTGTTGGCCAAGGCCTTGCTCAAGATACACTGGGGGGGAGGCAGAGCGGGTATGCCCTCTGAGCCTGCAGATGCCCCAGATCGACCCTTCAAGATTTTTGTGGGGAGCCCTCGGGCCGGTGTGAGGACAAGGCAGCTGTTGCCAACTGGAGGGTAAAAGATGGCCAGTTAGACAAGACTTAGCCATTCTTTGAAAATCTCCTAAGTCTTCTTGGGGCACCATACACTTCCGGCTAGACTTTCATTGGCCCAATACCAAGATGCTTTTCTTATGAAAAAGCAGCATTTTGTATTGCGCCCCATTGGTATTTATATACATGGGTGTGCGTGTGTGTGCATGTGCTCCAGCCTTTTGTGATTGGTGCTTATTATAGAAATCTTGAAAATAGATGGCTGCAAAGGCGCAGGAGCATAACTTCACCAATGGGAGCCATGAAAATCTCCCTTCATTATGGCACCAAAGGGGGCCTGGCAGGCACCCTGGCCTAGTTGCCAAGTGCAATGCAGAGTCTCTTGGGAGGAGGACGCAGCAGCTCCCTAGGACATTGTTCCTGCACTGATCTGAAAGATGCCTGCTGGTCTCCCTAGAATTGTTCCATCGAAAACACAGCCTGTGGGCAGTGAGAACAACGCTCTAAAAATAACCATGACAGTCTGGCATGTTCCAGCCCTCGTGCAGATTTCCAGGGCAAGGAAAGTGTGTGTGTGTGTGTGTGTGTGTGTGTGTGTGTGTGTACACACACATGCATGAGTGTGTGAGCAAGCATACACTTGGAGTTTTCTGGAATCTGACTAAAATATCTGTTCTGCTTCTAGTGCCATGGTCTGTCCATCGATGGTTATGTCCTCCCATCCTCAACAACCCAAGAGGTAGAGTAACAAAACCCAAACACCAGCCCCTCCATGGCTTCGCCTCCTGACTGATTCTTCCTGGGCCTCCCAAGTTTGCTCTGTGTAGCCAGGCCATCTGTAGGTCTGATCACATCAACCACGTCACCCTCAAACTGGGCAAAGGTCCTTTCCTGCCACCCTTTCTCCCTCACTGCCCTCAGAAATACCATTCACAGACTATCTGGGCCCTTAAAACTCCATGCAGACACTATCCCACACACGCTAGACATGTGCAGGGGCCACGCCACCCACACGCTGTCTTGCCTGTGCTGTATTCACATTCACCTCCATGCATTCTGGGGTATCTTTAGCCTTCCAAGCAGGAGGCACCACGCCTCGCACGTCCAAGCATTCTTTAAGAGATTTTTGTCTTATTTTGTTTTTTACCCTATCCAAGGTACCAGACTTTATGCCACAGGGAAGTTCTCTTCTTTTTAAGAGAAATAAGAAATGGTCCCTGTTCCCTAGAAGTCACAGTCCAGTAGGTAGACAAAAGGAGCTAGAACAATGCCAGCTGGCTCTTGGGGAAAAGCAGTCAGCCTCTGCTCCAGAGAGCGTCTGTTAGAGAGTCAAGACAGTGTCCAGAAGCCAGGCAGCTCTTGAGCTGAGCCCCAGCCGTGCTAGGGGAAGCCTTGTCTGTCCCAGATCTCACCCTGGAAATGTACTGATCCCTTTGGTAGATGACCCCATATGAGATCAAGTTTGCTGTCCATGTGGAGTCCGTACTCAACCGCGTGTCCCAGCCCGAGTATCGGCAGCTGCTGGTGGAAGCCATCATGGTACTAACACTGCTCTCAGATACGGAGATGGACAGTATTGGAGGCATCATCCATGTGGACCAGATTGTACAGCTGGCCCATCAGATGTTTCTGCAGGACCAGGTGGGTATGACTAGGCCACCCACTCACCCAGCTGCCAAAGCTGTGGAGTCAGTTTGGTTGCCATTTATCCCTGTTGATGCTGGAGATTGCGTCCAGTTGGAAGGCATATACTCAAACCAGGAAAATGTCATCCCAGATGGTGAACAAATGTCAACCATTTGGTTAGGAAATGGAAAAGTGGCCACTTGGGAAATCAAACAATCTTTGGGGAATCTGGTGTGCATTAGTGTAGGTTTTATTGCAGACACTACCACTTGCCACATACCCGACTCTTGGTAAACTACTTACCCTGTATACAAAATTGAGTCAGGGAAAGAAGCTGTCCTCTTGAAGAATTAGTGCTGAGCAGCTGAAGAAGGACTCTGAGGACACAGCATCCACAGCAGAGGCGGACATTGTCATGCATTCCGCCACCATCTTGCCTGCCTCGTGGCACTGTGAGGTCTACCCTCCAGCCCCCAGCCCCACCCATCTGTAGTCCAGCAGAGCGCCTCTGACGTGCAGAGTGCTTTACGGAGGAGAAAGGTAGATTCCATTCATTTTTTTTCCCTGCTTTTTCTGACTGCAGGTATCATTTGGAGCCATAGACATCCTGGAAAAAGACCAAGCCACGGGAATTTGCCACTCCTTTTATGACAGCGCTCCTAGTGGGGCTTATGGTACAATGACCTACCTAACGAAAGCAGTGGCTTCTCATTTGCAGGAACTGCTGCCCAGCTCTGGCTGCCAGATGCAATAGGGCCTTAGCCATAAACATGAGCACCCTCTGAATGTGTCATTTGTCCCATAGCCTCATTGGGAATTTCCTTCTGCCTTCCACCCTAGATCCCCTGTTCTGTCCCCAAAGCATACCCCATCAGAAAGCTTCCCAGGGAGCAGATGACAGCGCTCAAGCTGCAAGCAGTGTGTGTTTAAGTCACTGATGAAGCCGATGAATCCCCCGCTCCCCTGAGAAGCACCCTGGGATCCTTTGCTAGGTTCATTTCCCTGGAACAATTGTCACCGCATCTGGTCTCATGGATGCCAGAAAGGAACTAGAAATGGGTCTCTTCTGAGTGCAGAGTGAACTGAGAAGCCAGCTTAAATTGGCTCTCACCAAGAGTTACAGAAATAGGTTCGATGAGCTAGTGACACATCTTGAAGGTGGAAAGATCCTTCCAGCAGCAGTAGCTAGACAGGCAGACCTTGACAGGGGCACATCAACAGAGTGCTGAGACCCAAGCTGTTTACCAAACAGAATAATGGTGTCTGCTTGGAATTTTTTCCTAAGCCCTCACTCTGTTCAGGTTCATGTTCACTGCCCAGATGAACTAAATTGGCCCTAGTTAATGCTGGCTGTAGCCTTCAGAGGATCTTGTCCTGCTGTCCAGTAAAATCCCTTATCTTCCAGGATCCAGAAAAAAAAACATCAACAGCAAAGAGGAAGGTGATAGGCAGACTGTTGTTTTAGAATCGAAAGAGGCAGAGGTCCCTGCACCCCCTGAGAGCACCACCATGCCTGCTCAGAGCATGAGTCAGCGTTTGCCATGGAAATTAGTGGTGTGTTCCTGCCGAAACCATGTTCCCTTAAAAACAGCCTGAGAGCCCCCAACCACTGCTCCCAGAAGCACTCTCAGATGGGGATAGTCGGGGCTCTATGGCTGAGAAAGAAGGCTGAGTCCTGGCAAGCTCTGGTGACTCTTTCACCATTGTCCTGGTGAATGGAGTTTCTTTTTAAGCCTTGTCTTCCCCACATTGGGACAGAGACAAACAAGTGAAAGTAGTTTCTGTGAATAATCGGGCCTGAAGGACCAGGTCACCGGTGCTGTGGCCAAGCACTCCATTCCCATCTGCTGTGACAGGTTCCGATTCACAGTGACTCTTCACCTCAGAAATGGAAACAAGGCTGTGGGATCAGCTTCTGGAAGTTTGTGTGGAGGAGAAGGGAAGATGGTGCTCGGAGGTGCATAGTGTGCCCCAGAGTGGAGACTCAGGACTGACTTGACTTTATTCTCAAAGGAGAAGGTGGCAGAGTACTTAGCACATCTAGGCATTTCTAAAGGAACATTTATCTGCTTGTGTGTATATGTCTGTGTGAGGGTATGCCACCTGTGTGGGAGTCCCTGCAGAGGCCAGAAGAGAGCATCAGCTCCCCAAGAGCCAGAGCTATCAGCAGTTGTGAAGCACCCTGACATAGGTACTGGGAAGCAAACTCAGGTCTGGAATGGCAGCAAGCACTTTTACCTGCTGAGCCATCTCTCCAGCCTTCTTGTAAAGCAGGGTCAGAGTCATGTAACTGACTGGCGGGTTCCCTGGTAGATAATGTCAAACATGCAGTGAGAATGAAACAAGGCATGAAGTGGCCAGTGCTAATGGGAGAAGTTCTAGAAGTGGAGCCCTTCAGACTGGGCCCAGTGCTAATCCCGAACACTCTTAGCCTGCCAGTGGCTGTGACGTGAGAAGTGGCAGCTGCTGGGCTGGGCTCAAGATGAGACTTTGGCCAAGGAGATGAGCCGCAA
This sequence comes from Microtus oregoni, assembly GCF_018167655.1. Taxonomy (NCBI): domain Eukaryota; kingdom Metazoa; phylum Chordata; class Mammalia; order Rodentia; family Cricetidae; genus Microtus; species Microtus oregoni. The sequence continues at coordinate 1,198,782 of NW_024543990.1, read as the reverse complement.
TAAGCAATTCACTGCAGCGTCCCAGCCACTCTGAAATCTCTTTCAAATGAAGGCCTGAAATAGGACTGCGTTTCCACAGGCAGCAAGCTGCCAGCTTCAAAGGAAGAGAGTCGGCTTCTGAGACAGACGATCCATTTAGTGAACAGCCAAGGCCATGCCCAAGAGGGACAGATGTTTTAGAAGATGATGACAATCTCCTCCTGACACCATCCTTGCCCAGAGGTACTGGTAGGGAGAAGGCCTCGTAGCCCCTGTGGACTTGGCTGGCTATTCCCCAACTCCCTGGGGCATGGCAGGAAGTCTCTTTCCTGTCTTCCCTCCCAAAGCTGAAAAGCCAGTTTTTAACCTTTGCAGGGGATGAGAATGTGGTCTCAGAAGACATATCAGTGAATGCAGGCATTAATTTACTATTTAGCATACCCAGTTGAAAGGCAGTAGGCTGCCCTATGGTCTGCTTATCCCAGTTTTGCCAAAGGTAAGCTCACTCTTCAGGCACTGACACCAGTATTCGATCTTGGGTGAGAGAGTTGACATTTGTGTGCCTAAGTTTACCCATCTGCAAAAAAGTACAAGACCTCCCGACTGGACAGAATCTTTCTTTGGCAGTTAGGTGACCAGACCCTAGGACAACACCAAGCCGTGTGTGTGTGTGTGTGTGTGAGAGAGAGAGAGAGAGAGAGAGAGAGAGAGAGAGAGAGAGAGAGAGAGAGAGAGAGAGAGAGAGAAGGAAAGCTAGGCTATGTCCAATAGCTCCAGGTGAAATTCTTCCAGGTTAGTCTGCCCTTCCTCTCCGTCATAGGAAAGTGTGGGTGTCAGACCTCAGCTTCCCAGATAGGAAGAATGTGAATGCTTCTTGTAGAACAAAAAGGAGAGCCCACCAATCAAGAGGCAAGAGAAACACTTTGCCAGTTGATTGATGCCATTTATTTCTGGACAAGATGACAGGAGGTTTGGCCTCTCTTTCTATAAATACAGTGGAGTTGTCTCTCCATTCTATTGACTTGTACACAAGTCCAACAAATCACCTTTGACTTTCCTGCTTGCTTGTTGCCAAAGGGGACAGCTATCTCCCATCTCTCCCAGTGTGCCATTCTCTTTCAAGGTGACTCTAGCTTTTGAAGTCCCTGCCATCTGCCATGTGCAGCTCTGTACTTTGCAGGATAGAAGAACATCATGTTCCCAGAATGCCTTCTGTTCTCCCAGACATGGCCATTGATAGTTCTGCTTGTGAAGAAAAAAGCAGCACTTTGACCTCAGAGCTCAGTCCCCCTTGTCTGTCTCCGTCAGAAAGCCGCTTAGGAAAGGTCATAACCTTGAGAGAATTCTCAGAGGAATGAGATCAGTTACTAAGACGAGCTTCCAATCTTATGCTGTGTGCCTGATTGATGATAGGGAGCTAGCTTTCTAAGAGAGTATATGTGTGTGTATTTTTAAGGGACTATAATGCCTTCTTAGAGGTACTGGAATCAATAGAACCAGTGAACTCTGAACTTGTGTGACTTTCCCCTTGCCTTACTGCAGTACCAAACTGTTGTGAAAACTGAGCAAATGAGTCTGAAGGCATGTACAGCATAGCATGCCTTCCATGGCCAGGCATCGCTAACTAAGCACATAGGAACTCAGGCATGCACAGGGGCGGGTAACGAGCAGCCTGCTCATTTCTGAAGCCCTCAGAGGAAGGGACACTGAGCAGGCTGCTGATCTGAGAGTTCTTCATGCTGATCTGTTGACATTCACATCTCAGTTCTAAATCTGGTGGCTGCTGAAGCCTTCCACCTCCCGTTAGTGCAGCTTAGGTGCCAAGCTTTGCAAAGGACAGGACTTGGGGTTGGTCATGCTGCATCTTCATTGGGCGCAAGGGATAACTGCTTCCATAGCTCCTGTGTGTGTGTGTGTGTGTGTGTGTGTGTGTGTGTGTGTGTGTGTGTGTGTGTGTGTGTGTGTGTGAAAGAGAGAGAGAGAAAATGTGTGTAGATGTGTGCACTGGTGCACATTTAGAGGCTAGAGGAAGACACTGTGTCCCCTATCGCTCTCCACATCCATCCCTTGAAGCAGGGTCTCACTGGATCTGGAGATAAGCTGGAAGCTAGTGAGCCTCCAGTTTCTGCTCTCCCACACGCCCCACTCGTGTGTGCCTGTATCCAGGTGCACACATGATGTTGGACCTAGAAGCATGTGTGTGGCTGCACCTTACTTTTTCATGAGTTATGGGGGGGTCTAAACTCAGGTCCTTCTTGCATAGCAATCACTTTGACCTGCTGAGCCCCAGCACCACCCACATTTCCTATTTTGAAGGATCACCCCAGCTGCATATTCAGGATGGACTTACGAAGGAGAAATACTAGCAATTGACTCAGCTCTCATGGCTGTAGCATCACTTTTGGCCAAATGTCTCGGTTCTTTCTTATTTGCAAGTAACAGAATCAAACTTTAGCTGGGTAAATACAAATGATGTTCCATAAAGAAGACTGGCTAAGTCACATATCACCAGGATCAAATCTCCAGATTGCTCACATCTAACAGATGCCCCTGATGCAGGATACTGCCACCAAGACCAGTTGTGCCACTTCTGCCCTTCTGGAAACTGAATGTAGGGGTTGCCACCTGCCATTAGCCTGGACAGCAAACAGTCACAAGCTGCCAGGACAAGGCCTTGGGCAGGAATGCAGTGTCAGCTGGTGGAAGAGGCCATTAGCTGGGCCTCTGCCTGCCTTCTACAGTTGAGGCAGACTCAACCTCACAATGTGGGGATAATGAGTAGGGCTGAGGCCTGCCATCCGAAACAGATGTCATTCCAGCCAGGCGTCTAGTTTTTGTGCTGTGTCCAGAAAAGAACCCCTAGATCCCCCACTAACCCCCAGGTGTCTGAGCCAAACAACTGGCCATTGAAGTTGTGTGGCAAGAATGCAAAGAACGCGTGGGAATGCCACCCCTGGCTGGAAGCTAGACAATTGGATGGTCTCTTTAGAAGTACAACTGCCGAATCACAGTTGTTAGATCACCACTGGTATCCAGGGACAACCTCCCTCCACCACCACATAGTCGTTAGCTTCCAGCGAGCTGTCATGTATCTGTCCAACAAAGCTTGGGGGAGTTGCCGATGGACCACACATTCTTCGTGACCACAAGCCCAGTCCCATTAGGTTCTCTGGACCCTGAGTGACAGCCCATCTGGAACAAGATGCAAATGATTGTCACATCTTTCCTTCTAAGCCACTAGCCAGCTGGGGGATTTAAAAATAAAGAATTGGAACAGAATCCTGGTATAAGCCTCTCTCCTGACAGTGTGAATAATTCCCCCCAGCTGTCACCAGGACCCGCTCCTGCCTTCTTCTGAGCATGGGAGGCCCTCCCCTTGGCTAGAGGGAGGCACAGCTATCTAGAGGAGGCTTCCTCCTCCCCCAGCACCCTCGCCTTGTCTGGAGAGGCAGGCACTAGCTCCCCTGCATTTCTTTCCTCATTATTAAACACAATCTGCTGAGCTCCAGTGCAGACTGGCTGAGAGGTTTGGAACAGGCGCTGTAGCAGAGGAGGAGTCCTCTGCGGGGATTGAAGTGGCTGCACTGAGTGGGCGCTGTGACCTAGAAGGGTTGGGCTCTTGTGGCCTCAGCCCCTCCTTTTCCTACCCAGGGCCTGGAACTCATGGAAGACCTGCTCTGCTGATTGCACATTGGGGGGGGGGGAGGGTGGCACCAGCTGGCCACCAGCTTGGCCCTGCCAACACACATGTATGCTGGTGCCAAGATAGACGGGCTGGGGTTCAGAGGCCCCGTGTCCAGTAAGTACACAAACGTCACCAGTACGAGAGATGTCAAATGAAGGGATCAGAAGGAGTCTGTTTGCCTGGGCACTCTCAGTGCAGGGTTGTTGGTGTAAACAATGCTAGAACTGCAAGGTATGCGCCTGAACAGCAGAAGAAACAGCAACGTGCTGCATGACAGTCTGGTAGCCGCTAGCTCTAGGCCAAGGGGATACACAGGTTTCCGGGGATGGAGCACAGTGTACATCCTCTGTCACTCAGTGCCAGGCATCCCACTCCTGGGCACATACCAGGACAGCCATGTTTGCTCAGCAATGCAAGAGGGTAAGGGAACCACCAGCACTGCTGGGAAGAGTTCGCATGGTACCAGACATGCTACTTTCCTCCAAACCCTCCCTGTGTGATGGGTGCAACCCCCTGCAAGAGGATTAGTAAAGCACCTGCAGCAAGATGGGGATCCTGGAGCCACAGCCGCTTGTCAAAGCACAGTGCTCTACAGATAGTATAGCGGCGTGAGGCCAAGCCAGCTCTGTCTCCTGTAGTTTAACCAAGGGGGTGAGAACCAACCCCCACTCCTCCGTCTCCCCACCCCAAGCAATAAAGGAAAGAGTAATTCGATGTGTTTGGGTGAGATGAAATGAGCCACGGACAAGAATAAAGCAGAGAGGTGAAAAGGGTGGGGCCTGTGGTATGGCAGGATTGGAGAGCATCTCTGCTGAGGCAAAACTTGGCCAGAGCTCAAAGAAGTGAGGGCCTGGGCCAGGCAGCAGATGAGGAAAGGGTGTTAGAATGAACAGCCAGTGCGACGTTCCTGAGGCAGAAGAACAGCCAAAATGTTCAAGGAAGCCAGGTACAGGAGCATCCACTTTGCTTTTTGTCTCAAGTCACGGGGCCATTTGAGTAGAGGCATGACATAAATGCTTCCTGGGAGACTTGTTTAAAGAGAATCAGAACCAGGAGAGTAGCTAGAGACAGGGGAGGAGGGGTCTGCTTTACGCTGCACTGGGAGGGAGTATATCTGTGAGAAGGTAAGGAAGGGGCAAGTACCCAGCGTGGCTGAACTTGCACCTTGTGTGCGATGCCCACAATTTCTAGGAGCAGTGGCTCTGCCTTGGCAGCTCTGTCAGGTAAGATTCTGGTGGCTGGAGATGGCAGTGAGATGAAGGCAGAGAGAGGGTGGAGTCCTTCCTATACGCTTCAGCCATCTTTCCTACTCAGGCCTAAAGACCCCAGTGCTCCTAATAACCTTCCCAAGCCCACAGAGCCATGCATTCCTGCACGTGCATGCGTACAGACCGAATGCCTAGTCTAGGCCCCTCAGATGAGGCTGCACTTGCTATGTGATCAAGGCAGCAAAGGAGACAGTGGCTGGAAACCAACCCTGGGCCCCCGGAAATGTCTGCTCCTACCTGCCCTTTCAAGATGGTTTCCTGTCTCACACTTGGTAGACTTCAGACCTCTGATGTCCCCAAGCATCTGTGTGCCCTTCAAGACAGGAGGCATGAGTTGCAGACTTTGAACGGAGGTCTTTGGATTTTGCAAGTTGCTCAAAGGCTACTCCCATGCACTTGACGTGGATCGCTCAGCTGCAGTTTAAATTTGATGTAACACCCCCCCCCAAAAAAGACATATTCAGAAATACAAGAGAAAGCAAGAAAGCAATGGGAGTCACTCACTGAAAGAAGGGAGGCCCTCCCTGAGGGAAGGTGGCCATAGGGAATATTCCAGAAGGTTAGCCAGGAGCATGTACCTTGAGGGGTAGAGGAAATGGAGATGGGCAGAAATAGTCTAGGACAAGAGGACTGGCTCTCAGGAGTCCTTGGAATAAGTGGCCCAGTCCTGTGAGGTGTTTGCCTGGTATTCCTTGGGGTACTGGAAAAGCGAGGGAGGAGGAGCTGGTTTCATACATGGCACACATCCACCACCTACTCTACACCTTAAATCCAGCCTGGCATTTTGCAGTCATGTTAGCAAATGAGCCGCCAAGAGCACACAGTGTCCTGTCATGGCTCATGACCCCAGCATGCCCAGCTTCTGCTGGCCTCTAATACACAGAGATCAGCGAATCCTGGCTAAGTGCCTAGAGCTCGGCTGAGACCATTTGTTTCTCCAAGTTGCCCAGCTTTCATGTCTTGGGACCACAACCTAGTAAGCTTCTCTCAAAGCGCCCACTTGAAGGTCAGAAGAAACAGCCGAAACTCTTAGCCAGGGTCTCTGTATTACTGTGTAATATAGACACAAGTCAGCCTAGCTACCTTGACTAGGTGGTAAGCCTTTGGCACCGCAGTAAGGGAGACAGCATTTAGTTTCTGATCTGGGCCCTAACTTCACTCACTGCCTGAGCCCCGCCCTCCATCCTGTCTTCTCCAGAGAATCTGCCATCAGACACGGCTGAATTCCAGCCCCGGTGCTGCTTAGAGCGCCTCTGACTAGATATAATCTCTCGGTTCCTGGGTTTCCTCCTCTGTGAAATACTATGGTGTTTACACGAGCAATCTCTGTATGGCGGGTCTACAGGTGGGGCAGACAATGAATGCAGGCAGCGGTGAATGCAGAACAATGCTATACTGTATGTGAATCCAAGACCTACGGTGGAAGCTCAAGAGCCAGTTGTAGCTATCACTCCCTATGCCACCCACCTAGATCTGCAAGCATGTCTGTACTCGGAAAAGCAGGCCAGGACACTCCTGAAAGAGAAATTTGCGTTCAGATAGGTGACCCTTGCACTACGTCTATGCTGGTGACTCAGCTCTCCCAGTGTATTTACTCAGTATGCAAATGGTGATAATTTGCATCATGGGACGTTTTGGTTGGTCTTACAAAACAGCTAGTAGAAACAGTGTGAGAGGTTGGACTCTGGGGACCCCAAGCTGGCCTACCTGGTGCGAGGCCAATTTAACCGTCTGCTGTGAACACCTAGAATGGCCAAGGCCACGTCCTGTGCTCCCCTGTGCTCCCCAGAGACAGCATGGCACTAGAGAAGGCGAGCAGATTCTGAGCCCCCCCTTTCAGGTTTAACTGACATGCTTTCTTCCTCTTGGCACTAGGCACCCAAGGTGGTCTGGAGCTGCCTGCCTGCCTTCCTTGAGACAAACATGGATGCTCTTAAAAGAGAGAGTGGGAATGCGAAGATGATCAGTGGGTTAAGTGCTTGCCAATCAAACTTGGAGAACCCGAGTTTGGGTTTCCAGGACCCATGTAAAGCTGTATGTTGTAGTACCTCAGACAATGCGAAGGGAGCATCCCAGAAAAGATGCAAGGAGAAAGACTACTAACCAAAGTCGTCAAGGTCAAATTCATTAAAGCAGGCGCTTTTATTTGTGTACGCGGGCTGCCTCCCCCTAAGGTGGGATTCAGGAGGTCAGCATTGTACTTGGAGAAGATAAGGCTTTTATAGCTCAGAGGTAAGAAGTTTCCAAATGGGTTTGTCAGGCAAATAAGTGGGGTTGCAGGAACAGAACATAAGCACAAGTTAAGTCGTAAAGACCTGAAACAAAGATGCGGTTGCAAGGTGGTCATAACAAGATAATAGCAAGATAATAACAACTTTTTGAAACAAAGACATGATTGCTGTTCCTGGAACAGGCAGTACAGAACCATTTGTAGTTAAGGTTCGGGTAGGGCATAATGCAGTCCTTGAGAAACAGAGGTTTAATCATAAGCAGGAAGGAATCTAGTCTGTCTTTACAATAAGATGGCTCTTAAGCCTAAAATGGAAGCAGGCTGGTTCATCAAGCTTGTGGGCCAGATAGCCTGGCAGAAGCAGCAGTGAACAACAGAAAGAGACCCACGCTCAAACGAAGTGGCCAGCAAGGACTGACAGGGGTTGTCCTCGGACCTCCACACTGTGCCTCCCAGCACAGGTGCCTGCACTCTCACAGGCACATGCTCAGTCGCGCATGCACATGCACACACGTGTGCGTACACACGTGCGTGCATACACATACACACACCATAAACACAGAGAAGCAAAAGAGCTGCGGGAATGAGCCTGGAATTTGTCAGGGAGAAGGCTGGGGAACCAGACTTTGCCTTTTGTCTGGGCCACTGGGCGCCCTTAGAACACACGGGGTGGGGTACCTGATTTACCCACCAGGGCCAACTGCAACTATGGAAGGATGAGGTCGTGGGTACACAACAAACAGAACAACTTTTCCTCAACCTCTGTCCTGACACCACAATCTTGACAGGGAGAAGTGCCCAGCACCAGCAGTGTTACAGAACACTGGTCCCAGATCAAGCCACGCATATTGCTGTGTGATGTTTGAATGAAAATAGCCCCCATAGCCACAGGGAGGGGCACTATTAGGAGGTAAGGCCTTGTTGGAGTAGGTGTGGCCTTATTGGAAGATGTGTGTTACTGGGGATGGGCTTTGAGGTTTCAGAAGCTTAAGCCAGTGGGTCATTCTCTCTTCCCGATGCCTATGGATCCAGATGTAGAACTCTTGGCTCCTTCTCCAGGCCCATGTCTTCCTGCACACCGCCATGCTTCCTGCCACGGTGATAATGAACTGAACCTCTGAACTGTAAGCCAGCCCCTTCAAATGTTTTCCTTTATAATAGCTGACGTGGTCATGGTGTCTCTTCACAGCAATAGAAACCTTAACTAAGACAGGCTGCCTGCAACCACACGGCGACTAGGTCTGGGATCACACCTGGGCTTCTTGTGGTTGATGCAAGAGACATTAGTATTGGTATAGTGTGTAGCTACCACTTAGTACACAGTAAATGCTAAATAAATGTTCAGTTTTATCATATAGTTAGGGGTAAGGCTCCTGGAACCTAACAAGCATTCAGGGAATTCCTTTTAGAAACGGTCCCAAATGTCTTCTGTCCCCTCCACTCACGGCAGCCAGCTCCTGCTGCTTCAGAGACACTCTAATTGCTGGGACAGAACGGGAGCAAACCAGAGGTTCGCTGTACATTTGTAAAATGATACCCTTGCCATGCCAGAACCCTGGCCTCTTCCCACTGCAATGGCGAAGTGCCTGTAAAGGGGACGGGACAGGATTTGTTTCTCATTCTCTGTCCACTGTTACCAGGCCTGTGTGTTGAACCACCCCCAAGCTCATCAGGCAGCCTTGGGGTTCCCTCCACCCTCGCTTGAGGGAGCTTTGACTCAACCCTGCTTCTTTCTCTCAATTGATCACTGCAAACACCCACACTGGGTGCTTGTGACTCTCAACTCTACACAGAGGGGAAGCCCGAGGAGTACAAACTCCCTGCGAGCACACACTTTTCTAACACCTTGGGGGATACACCCCTCTCTGAGGCCCCTGCAGAAGCTCTCCACTGTGTCATGTGACTGACAGCACCAGCAGAAAACCATTTGCAGTTTTCTCTCCCCATCTCTCCCGGGGGAGGCGTTTTAACTGGCAACTCTGGGGGGTGAGGGCCGGGTGCCTCCGGGGCTCACCAAGCCAGTGGCAGATCTAGGCTATAATTAAACCAGACTGCGAACATATTGTTCATGGAAACCTTAGGAGAACATGAGTCATGTTGGCGAAGTGAATCACACGGCCTCAGAATTTCCATTTATATTTGCTGGATTGGAGGACTTGATGCATCCTTTCAGTATTATTAGCCCCTATGTCTTCCCTCTCGAGGACAAAGCCTCGAGGGTGGACATTGCTAAGGGGCAGTTGAGCAGCCAGGAAGGAGAACTCTGAGACTAGGGGCTTAGCAGACACGGAGGGACTCATTTCCCAAATGCCAGGCTTTCCTTGCCTGGGGTGGATGGCACCCTAGACTTGCCAGGAAAGACAATAGGGAGAAATCTGATCATTTTGACTATTATAATATATGAAATTCCTTTTTAACACAAAACTTGGAAAAAAGGAGGAGATTGAGATTCTGGGCGCAGATGAAGTCTCCCGAATAGCCTTTTGGCAATCCAGGGACCAGGATGGGACCTGGCAGTCTGAACTGGTGAGCACATGCGGCCCTCAGTATCTGCCCAAGCTCTCTGGGTCTCTCTCTGTTTTCTCCTCTGTGAAGCGGGAGTGATGCCAACAGTCTTTCCCTCACAGGGTGGCTATAAAACCTTAATGAGTTTCGGTATGAGAAGTGCTGAGAACAGTGTTCAGAGGACACGCTGAAGGCCTGCTGGTTTTCATCACTGGCATCAGTGTCACCAGCCCTTCAGTGGCATCCCTGAACACCAAGGGAACTCTGCAGAAAACCACAGTCAGGAGACTGGGCAGAGATTGCGTTCCCGGGGAGGGGAGCTGCCGGGTCCTTCCCTAAAGCCTATCTGATCAGTTTTGCTACAAAGCAAACCACTGACTGTGTCACACGCTTTAGCAACAAAGCTGAGCAAGGCTCCCACATGCCCTCCACCACACTGGCACTCTGGGAGAAGCCAGCAGCTCTTTCTCCCATGAGGAGATTTGCAGGGTAGGGTTTACAGCAGATAGCGATGGGGGGGAGGGGCGGGGGGAATCGTCTGCCACTTTGGGCCATGCCAGGCTATGGACTAAGTCCCTCCAGTCATGACAAAGCCACAAACTCATCACTCAACATACATAATTGAGGCACTTCAAGTTCGAACACCTCATTTGGATCCCTCCGTAGGTGGGGGCTGTACCAAATGCAGATTTCCTGAGAGCTATTTGATCTATTCACACCCAATATGTGAGTAACCACAAAGAAGGGATTGCTTTATCATTCTAGATTTCCTATGATTTGGAAGGTTTTAGGACCAAGTCTCAAGTGATGGATTGACTCATTCTCTTGTAATTTATTAACTGGAGACAAACATAATACCCAAATGAAGTTTCCATTTGGTGTGGGATAAATGGTGTTCCCAAGCTGAGAAGCTGGCATCCTTGCCAAGCACAAAGGGATGTAACATTTTCATTGGCTCAAGATAATCCATTTGGAGCTCGAGAACATTCTCTGGAAGGCTTGTGGCAGTATTTGACAGGCTTCTTTTAAGAGAACTTCCATCCCAAGTGGTCCAGGGACCCCAAGAAGAGAGTCATGTGGCAGGGTAGGGATGGCCTCTGATCCCACCTAGAATGTGCTTGAGTAAAGACAACAGATACGTCACTTCCTCTGGAGAGGAAGGATGCTAGGGACAAAGCCTAGAACACAAATCCAAGGTAAGTACCCACTCTGACAATCTAGTCCCTACTTCTTGGAGGCGGCCAGTAGAGGTTCCCTAGGATGCCACCTTCTTAACCCTCTAGACACAGAGGTCTAAATCTCTGCCCTTGGCCTGAGAAGCTCCAAGTCCCATTCTAGAAAGACACATTGCTAAGATATCCAACTGTCTTATCGTTCTTCCATAGCAGCCGTGTGGGCCCATTGAAGCTGGTGGTAAGCTGTTTCTGCCGTGCATGCTCACCACCTACTGCTATGCTCACCTCCTGACCTGCTGATCCTCAAATACACTCTCAACCTACTATGCTCACCACCTGCTATGCTTGCCCTCTGATATGCTTATTACCAAATATGCTTGCTTATCTAGTAAGCTCAGTCTGGCCCATCAGAGACCCTAGCTGATGGGCCAGAGCCACCCTCTGCTGAGCTAAACTTGAGCCAGGCTCTTCAATTAGAAATGCCCGCCTTTGTTCTGAATGCCCAATATCATGGAAAGGGTACTTGGGTTAGAGGCAACGGGACGTCAGCTTGACTTTCCAACTCCACAAATTCATCGGTTACATTTCATTTCAAATGTCATACAAAAGACTTTTTAGAGCCAGACACAGGCCTGTAATCCCTGGCACTGAAGAGGCAGAAGACATGATTTTGAGTTCAAGGACAGCCCAGCCTTCATAATGAGTTCAAAGCTAGCCAAAGTTACATCGTAGAACTCGCCCCCCTTCCCGAACAAAAGAACTCTGTCCCTTAACAGAACAAGAAAGTGAAGACTTCACATCTCACTGAAGGGTTATTCGTCAGCCATGTATGGTGGCACATCTATAATCCCAGCACTTGAGAGGCCAAGGCAGGGGGGATTGCAGAGTCCTCACCCGCCTGGGCCACTCAGAAAGATTCTGCCAAACAAAACAAAAATGGAACAGAAAAGTATTTGTCTATATTGTATATTAATAAGGGGGAAGTGAAATAGCAATAGAATAAAACTAGAAAAATCAAACTCTAAGTAAAATCAAACTTATCAGTCGATTTACCAAAGGTGAGTAAATTGAATTTTCCCAGTAGAGGAGACTGTCAGAGTTCAAAATTAAAATCTAGATATATGCTACTTAGAGAGAAATGCATGAAATGAGAGATTGAAAATAAAATGCTCCCCCAAAAATTTCAGAAAGGAAGGTGGAGAGATGGCTCAATGTTTATGAGTACTGACTGTTCTTACAGCGGACTCCAGTTCAATTCCTAGCTCCCACATGGTGGCTCACAACCATCTGCAACTCTAGTTCCAGGTGATATAATGCCCTCTTCTGGCTTCTGTGAGTACTGCATGCATGTGGTACACAGATACACATGTATGCAAAAACACCCATTGAACTAAAATACAAATAAATCCCAAAAGCGTTTCAATTCAGAATGCTTTTTTAAGAAAATATCAATTATAAGACAAGAGCAAGAGCAGAAGTAAGAAGAAAGTCTTAACTTTAACTCCCAAAGCATACTCCAAAAGGGCAATATATATGACAGAAAAACAACTAAAAACACACAATATTTATAAACTAAAAGTATGCCAAAAGCATAAAGTAGAAAATCTTTAGAAATATAAGTAGGTCAAGATAAAATTCAGTTTTAGTGGGCTAATTAAATTCACACCTTGTAGAACTACATATACCTTGGAAGGAGGCAATGATTCTGTAGGTAAAGTCCCTGCCATGCCAGTAGAAGAACCTGGATTCAGATCCTACCATACACATAAAATCAAAAGGGCAGTGTGTGTGTGTGTGTGTGTGTGTGTGTGTAAAACCAACAGAGTCAGGCAGACCCCCAGAATTCATTAATTAGCCAGTGTAGATGAATCCGTTAGCTGTAGGTTCAGCAAGAGACCTTGTGTCAAAAGGGTGGAAAGTATTAGCCTTTATTACCCAATATTAGCCTTTGGTCTACATCTGGACACATATATGTTTATGTGTATACAGGTGTGTATGCATCCAGCACACACACACACAATAGAAATAAGAACTGCATATATCCAATAAGCAAAAGTTAGCAAGGGCATAAAAAAATTGACACAACTAATAATTTACGTTAAAGCAAATAGAGTCTGTGTGAGCAAAAAAAAAAAATCCTATTTTGCTCAAATTCAGTTTCTCCTACCATACTCTCACAACCCAAAACAGTTCTGTTACCAGATGTTTGGGGAGGTCCCATACCCACCAAGAAGCAATTCTGTAGCAGACACCATCTGGGCATCCTCTGATTCAATTCAATCCTGACACTGTCTACTTGAAAGTAGGGTTAGACTTCCCGGGCTAAGGGCTCAGTCCCACAAGACTGCACCAATCCCCCCTCCAGATGTCACTCGCACGCACTTCTGACCTACCAGCTCTAAATCAGAGTTGCCACAGCCCCCTCCTTGGCTTTGATGAATATGCTGGAGTGTCTCACATAACTCAGTGAAACACGGTTACTGGTTTATATAAAAGATGTCACAAGGGATATGGAGGTACACAGAAACGATCCTGCAGGGATGGACATCCGAGAGACTAAATAGCTTTGGCTTTAAGAAACTCTCCAAGTCCTGTACTTTGGGGATTTCCTGGGTTTTCCAAGGAGACTTCTTTGCATATGCATAACTGATTAAAGTCTTGGCCGTTATCTATGAATTTAACCCCTCTCCCTCTCTGGAGTTTGGTGGGATAGAGCTCAAAGCATCAGGACTCTAGTACTACCCTGGTCGTTGCAGAGTTCAGCTCCCAATCAGAAACTCCCTTAGGCTGCCATGCATTGACATGCAAAAGGGCCATTCCTGGGAAGATTGAAAGGGTTTTCAGAATTGTATGCCAGGAAATGGGGTGGAAACAAACATACATTCACAATGTTATATATCTTCCCATGAAAAACATTTTGCCTATATGAAACATTTATAATCATAGATTGGGTTTGTGGCCGCAAAGATAATTAAACTTTTAAGGAAAAAAATCAAACTGAAAAATTTTAAATATGAACTCCTTTAAACATAGAAAATAAGGAACTTGCTTCCAGAAAACTGTTAGAGAGAAAAATCAAAAGGGAAATTACTTCTTAGGAAAATAAGGTAAAGGAAAACATGTCACACTAAAATTGATGCATGCAATTAAAGCAGTGCTTGGAAATTCTGGAGTCTTTGATGTCGTCATTTTGAATAATCTGTACAAATTAAATATCTATGACAATCTTAGAAAAGTAGAAAAATAGCAAAATTACAACTCACCAGAAATCAGAATACAATTTTTAGGGGAAAGATCTGAAATGCCGGCAAAGTGGAGCATTCTGTCATCCCAACACTTGGGAGGTAGAGCCCAGAGGATCAAGAATTTGAGGTTCTCTTCAGCTACACAATGAGTTTAAAGCCAACCTGGGCTACGTGATATACTGTCTGAAAAGAAAGAAATGACAATAATTGGAATAAGGAACAAGTAAAAATAAATCCTCCATAGCTCAAAGCACTTAGGGTTGAAGCCACAATTCAGTTGGTTGAGTGCTTATGTAGCATGCACAAGCCCTTGGATTCTATTTCCAGGACCACAGAATCAGGGTGTGGTGGGACATACTTGTAATCTAAGCATTCAGGAGGTAGAGGCAGGAGAATCAGAAATTCAAAGTCATCCTTGGTTACGGCTCAGTATGTATGAGGCCATCCTGGACTACAGGAGACCCTGGGTTTTTAATTTTGTTTTTCCTTTTTTAAGTGCTCTGAAAAGACTCATAGCAGAGGATAATGAAACTGTCACTTAGAAACTGCTTTGGGGACGGGCAGTGATGGCGCATGCCTTTAATCCCAGTATGCAGGAGGCAGAAGCAGGTGGAGCTCTGAGTTTGAGAGAGGCCCAGGCTACACAGAGAAACACTGTCTTGAACTCTCCCCCAGCAAAAAAAAAAAAAGGAAGGAAGGAAGGAAGGAAGGAAGGAAGGAAGGAAGGAAGGAAGGAAGGAGGAGGAAAGGAAGGAAGGAAAGGAGGAGGAAAGGAAGGAGGAAAGGAAGGAGGAAAAGAAGGAAGGAAGCTGCATTTGGTGAAAAGCACTGACTCCTCATGGGCTCACAAGGTAACTAAGAGCAGGATGGAATGGAAGCCTGGTACCTCTGCCTTCCTTCCTTTCCACCTTTCTCTTTAACTTGGAGTCAGATTCTAAACACCCTTTGACACCTAGCCAATTTCATTCCCTTTCGATGCTAAAAACATAGAAGTTAGTTATTGACTTAAACCTGCAATCGCCTTGGATTTCAGGTTCAGCAATGCCTTGGAAGGCTGTCCGCACTACCCTGACCAGATAGGGGCAATTATCTATAATAGTGAGGCTGCAATCTAGAGAGATTCTATCCCGAGAACTAAATTGGATGATAGCCGCTGAAACAACATACTGGGTCAGCTTGCAGGATCAGCACTGAGACAACAATGAGTATCAAGACTTCACCAGGACTGTTGAAGTACAGATGCCTTTGCTCCTTGCTTGAATTCTTCTTCTGTTAAGCCTAAATTCATGTCTGTACCCTGAAGGCAGACCTGGGATCACTGGACTCCTTTATCTGTTCTTCCTAATATTACCACATTTGTTAAATGTCCCTTTCCTTTTTTCAGTACTCAACTTTGGTTGATATATTGGGATGGATATATATTGGGGATATATGGATATATATTGGTATATTGGGATAGATATATTGGGATGGATATATATTGGTATATTGGGATGGATATATATTGGTATATTGGGATATATATTAGTATATTGGGATAGATATATTGGGTATATATGAATATATATTGGTATATTGGGATGGATAAATATTGGGTATATATAGATATATATTGGTATATTGAAAGGGATATATATTATTATATTGGGATGGATATATATTGAGTACATATGGATATATATTGGATTGAGTGTCAGCACCTAGTCTGCTGGGGCTTACATTCCAGTTACAAAACTCTTCAAATGCTAGGTCAAGGAGAAAAAAAGAGTAAACAAGCAGAGCTTTACCAGAGGAGCTGAAGAACATAATTCAGCTAGCAATTTGGAAAAAATTAAAAGAACTGTGAGGACAGGTAAGAAGTAAATCTGTACAATTTACGAGGAAAGGATGATTGCTTTGCAAAATTGAAGCTACTGCAATTGACAAATGGGCCAATTAGTGCAGAAAAGTTTTGAAAGGAATGTACCATTAAAAAAAATGCTCCGAGACCACACTGGTCCTAAACTGAATTTCATCTGAGCTTGGTGGATATATGAATTCAGGGCTTCCTCTCCAACTAAATGTCTACCACAGAATCCCGAGCTCTCACTCCCAGCACCCATTTAAGTGTCCCACAACTGCCTGATACTTCAACCAGCTACAGGGAATCTGGTGCCTCTGGCTTCCACAGGAACATGCACTCACATACACACACTAGCACACACACACACAGATACACACATGTTTACATATAAAAGTAATATAAATCTTTAAAATATACGACAAAAGCAACTATTTAAAATGGATCAGTTTTGCTGGGACGTGATGGGCACATGCCTTTAATTCCAGCACTCAGGAGTCAAAGGCAGGCAGATCTCTGTAAGTTCGAGGCCAGCCTGGTCTACAAAGTGAGTTCCAGGACAGCCAGGCCTGTTACATAGGGAAGTCCTGTCTTGAAAACCAATAAAATAGGTCAGTTAAGTAGTCAGATAAAATACTTAGAAGGTATTAGGACTGGATCCCTCTATATAATCAACTGCTTTTAAAAACAGAACTTAATGTTTGGAGGAACAGGATCTGACTTAACATCTCTCGCTTCAGGAGGAGTGCTGACATCTTGAATTGCCTGGAAGTTTATTAATTATTAATTCTCTCAACCCGGATCCAAGATCCCTAAACCATATAAGGTTATTATATAGTAGGAGGCTTTTTAATTTAAAGAAAGGAAAGGAGGGAAGGAGAGAAGGCGGGAGGGAGGGGGAAGGACAAACCATTGCCCTTTCCTCTAAGAGGCAGTTCAAATGGGCCTGCCAATCACCTGGGCAGCAGTGTCTCTGACCAATGTCCACTGTCATTCTGTGAGCGTTTCTCCCCACAGTGGACCCTTTGGCCACCGCCCACTCTTACTCTATTATTCCGTAAAAAAGTGCACTTATCTTCTACACTGTGTTCTGTATGCCTGGTCTGAACTCTTTCCACAGAAATGACAAGGACAGAAGAGCTGAGGAGTCTAAAATGACAGTCCAGTGACAGATGAAACTATGTAAACAAAACTAAAATGTATTGAGTTTTTTGAGAATTTTTTATAATACGTTTTGCCCATATTCCCTCTCCCTCCCCAACTCCTCCTGAATCTACCCCCCCCCCCCTTTTTTACCCATGCAACTAAGTGTCTGTCTTAGGGTTTCTACTGCTGTGAAGAGACACCATGACCACAGCAACTCTTATAAAGAAACCGCTTAAGTGAAGGGCTGGCTTACAGTTCAGAGGTTCAGTCCATTGTCATCATGGTGGGGAGCATGGCAGTGTGCAGGCAGACGAGGTGCTGGAGGAGCTGAGAGTGTGACGTCTTGCAGGCCACAGAAAGTCAACTGAAAGTCACACTGAGGGAAGCTTGAGCAAGAGTCCTCAAAGCCCTTCTCCTCAAAGACACACTTCCTCCAACAAGGCCACACCTACTCCAACAAAGCCGTGCCTCCTAATAGTGCCTCTCTCCATGGGCCAAGCATTCAAACTCATGAATCTATGGGACTATTCCTATTCAAATGACTACAGTACCTTTTTAAAAAAAAAAAAAAACTATCAAATCTATTTTTTGCTGCCCATATAATCTTGGATATGGGGCCTTCCACGGGAAGGTATTTGACAGATTTTTTTCGTTTTTGTATTTCTTTTCTTTTCTTTTTTTAAATTTATTTATTTATTAAAGATTTCTGCCTCCTCCCCGCCACCGCCTCCCATTTCCCTCCCCCTCCCCCGATCAAGTCCCCCTCCCTCGTCTGCCCAAAGAACAATCAGGGTTCCCTGCCCTGTGGGAAGTCCAAGGACCACCCACCTCCATCCAGATCTAGTAAGGTGAGCATCCAAACTGCCTAGGCTCCCACAAAGCCAGTACGTGCAGTAGGATCAGAAACCCATTGCCATTGTTCTTGAGTTCTCAGTAGTCCTCATTGTCCGCTATGTTCAGTGAGTCCGGTTTTATCCCATGATTTTTCAGACCCAGTCCAGCTGGCCTTGGTGAGTTCCCGATAGAACACCCCCATTGTCTCAGTGTGTGGGTGCACCCCTTGTGGTCCTGAGTTCCTTGCTCGTGCTCTCTCTCCATCTGCTCCTGATTTGGACCTTGAGATATCAGTCCGGTGCTCCAATGTGGGTCTCTGTCTCTGTCTCCTTTCACTGCCTGATGAAGGTTAATATTCAGGAGGATGCATATATATTTTTCTTTGGGTTCACCTTCTTATTTAGCTTCTCTAGGATCACGAATTATAGGCTCAATGTCCTTTATTTATGGCTAGAAACCAAATATGAGTGATTACATCCCATGTTCCTCTTTTTGGGTCTGGATTACCTCACTCAGGATAGTGTTTTCTATTTCTGTCCATTTGTATGCAAAATTCAAGAAGTCATTGTTTTTTACTGCTGAGTAGTACTCTAAAATGTATATATTCCATATACTCTTCATCCATTCTTCCATTGAAGGGCATCTCGGTTGTTTCCAGGTTCTGGCTATTACAAACAATGCTGCTATGAACATAGTTGAGCATATACTTTTGTTGTATGATAGGGCATCTCTTGGGTATATTCCCAAGAGTGGTATTGCTGGGTCCAGGGGTAGGTTGATCCCGAATTTCCTGAGAAACTGCCACACTGCTTTCCAATCTCACTGTGTGGCCTTGGATGTCCTGGAACTCACTCTGTGGATCAAGCTGGTCTTGAACTCGCATAGATCTACCTATGTCTGTCAAAGGCCTATAACAGCACATCCGACTTTTGACTTAGATTCTTTTTTGTTTTTGTCATTTGTCTTTGTTTTTCACGACAGGGTATTTCTGTATAACAGCCTTGGCTGTCCTGGAACTTTCTTTGTAGAACAGACTTGCCTGAAACTCAAAAAGATGTATCTGCCTCTGCCTCTGCCTCTGCCTCCCAGTGTTGAAAGCCAGTGTCTTAATGTTAAATAATCATGATGTCAGTGTGTTTAAAAATCTAAGTCAAACCAGGCTTTCAACACTGGGTGTATGTTAGAATATTTAGAAGACATTTAAAATGTATAGCTCTCTAGTTAACCATCTGAACCTAAGGACTTGTCATTAGAATTCTTAAAAAACAGATTCCTGAGGTCAGACAAGATCAGGCATGTTCAAGGCCTGTCCTAAACAGAATCAGAGGAGGAGTATATGGGGGGGGGGGGCAGAGGGAGGGTGGAAGGGAGACACTGGGAGGATAGGAGGAAGGGAAACAAACAAACAAACAAATAAATAAAACCATGACACCACCCAAAGGGAAAAATTTAATAACTATCTCTTGAATACAAACAAAACAAAGCAAAGAAATGATATCGCAGATTCCTGGTTCATGCTACTGTGTACTCTAGGTGAGAGGTACAGTCTTCATAGAGTTCAGCAAATGCAGCCTAAAGAGAAAAGCAAAGAGCAGGCATCCCCACTGGCACCTGATGGAGTGCATGGCATCCAGATTAATTGGAATTTCAAGCTAACAATGAATACTTGCCAACATATGTCTCAAATATAAAATAGGGTCGATCACACCTGTAAGACCAGCACTTGGCAGGCTGAGGCAGGAAGATTGACAGACTTCAAGTTAGAGACCAGCCTGGACTATGGAGCAAAAACTTTGTCTCCAAACACAAAACAAAAATGTTGAAATAAGAGTGGCGGGGCTGTGTTCCCAGCACCCTGGCCGCCTGCTTGGCTAGCTTATGCCCGAAATAACAACACACAAACTATATTCATTTAAACACTGCTTGGCCCATTTCTATCTAGCCTCTTCTAGGCTAATTCTCACATATTAATTTAGCCCATTTCTAATCATCTGTGTATGGCACCCCAAGGTGCGCTTACCAGGAAGATTCTAGCCTATGCCCATCCTGGGTCGGAGCTTCATCCCGGGAGTGGGGCATGGCGTCTCTCTCAGGCGTCTGCTCCCGAGAGGAGAGCTGTCGAGTCTCTGAACTCACTTCCTCTTCCTCTCGGCATTTTGTTCTGTTTACTCCACCCACAGGGCCAAGCAGTTTCTTTATTGGCCAATGACCTTCCTCCATCACAAAAATCACATACTTTCATAAAACAACAACAACAACAAAAAAAACACCTTTTCGTTGTTTATTTGAAATTTGGCTTCCTGATCATTCTTTGTTTGTGCTAAATGTGACAACCTAAAATAGGAAGTATTAATTAATTCTTCTGTTGCAATTGATTAGCTTGAAAATGCAAGCGATACTGGAATTACTAGCAGTGTTTAGTAAGGAGAATGGAAACCAGATGAAACAATAAATCACTAACCAGACTTTTCCCTCTGTTACTCCAACAGTAAATACCTAGAAATGCAAGCAAAACTAAAAGATCCCCTTTAAAATAGTGGGAAAATATAAATATTTATGGATAAATTTAATAAAAGAAACATAAGACATAAAAAAGAAAAGAATATATGAACAAATGATAGGAATAGTTGTTATCATAAGAAAACATATAATTTTCTGAATGTAATAGATAAATTGTATTCCATTAAAATTAGAATCTTTTGGAGACGTTTGTTTTGCTTGTTGGTTTTGGAGTTGCATGCTGGACTGGAACTCACTGTGTAGCCCAGGCAACACTCAAATTTGCTGTAATTCTTTTGCATTACAGGCATGCGCAATCATGCCCAGTTCATTAGCATTAGCAGGGCTTTTTGTTTTTAATTTCATTAAGAATATTAAACTTGAACAGAGAAATAAATGTCTGGAAATAGCTTAAAAAGCTAAAAAGTAGTATAGAATGAGTTTTGCATTATTAGAGATCATGGCAGCGTATCCAGTCACTAAAACAGAATAAATAGAATAATAGTATCAAAAGGACCAAAAAATTAACAGATGCATCAATAAATTAGTACATGACAACTACAGCCATTCACTTCAGGAGGAAAATGTGAGCTATCAATAAATGAAGTTGGCACGGCAGGGCTCCTGTGTAGAATAATACAAAATTAAACCATAGGGCTGGGGGGAGCAACTAGACAAGGGGTAGAGTATTTGCCTGGCTCAAGGCCCGGGGTCCACTCCCCATTACTGAAAAAGGAGAAACACCATAGAAATATAGAAATAAAGTGAACAACATACCTTATAAAAATAAATTATAGTACTATATAGTCTTAAATTAAAAAATGAAGATCTTGTGAGAACATTACAGACAATAAATATATCCTCTAGAGACATTGGAAACACCTTCTATAAAAACAGAAGTAATTAAAGAAAATATGGATATAACTACTATTTTAAAATATACAACTTTTATATAGCCAAAAGTAATGTGAATGAAGTTAATAAAGAAATAATAGACACAATAATAGTTTTTAATTAAAGCAACTAGCGTGTTAACTTTTTTTTACTTAGCATCGCACTAGTCAGGCTAACCAGGAGCTTGCAATCCTCCTGCCTCAGCCTCCAGAGTTGTTGGGATCATAGATATGTGTGATCATACCCAACTAGGATTAATGTACAAATTAGTCAGAAAAAAAAGATGTTCAAACTAAAAGAAAAGCTAACCAAAACATGAAGAAACAATTTATCAGAGAGAAAATCTAAGCACAAAATATACTTAAATTCTCCAGCCACTCAAGGAATATGAGAACCTGGTGAAATGTCATTTTGTAGCCATCAGATTTATAAGCATGGAAAGAGCTGTAACAGCTGCTGCTAGCAGAGATGAGGGAAAAGGGATTTTCACACGTTGTTGATGATAAAACTATCGCCACGGGTTTGTTTTGTTTTATTCTTTTAATATACGCTCAAGAAACAGCTCTTAATTTTTAAAGGCAATTGCTGCACGGAGACAAATACACAACTCACCAGAACACTGCCTAATCAATTTCCACGTACAAAGAGCACAGAGATCAAGAAACAGATCGCCAGTTCCCCAGAATGCCCCTCACCTTTGCTTTTTTCCATTTACCTCCCACGTCCCCAAGCACAGTCAATTTCATCTCAGGTAGTCTTACCCACCATTAGGGATAGGTCAGCATTTCTTCTGTGTGTGCTCAATATATATAATACTTATTGAATTTTTACCTTAGTAGTCAAAAACAGAAAACAAAATTAATAATTTATTTGATAACTTTTCTCATTGCTATGATAAAATACCTGACAAAATAAACCTACGTTCATTTTGACTCACGGTTTGGGGGTATAGTTCATCATGGCAAGGAAGTCGTGGGCACAGGAGCATAAGGTAGCTTGCTGGGAACATCACATCTACATTTGGGAAACAGAGAGTGGTGACTGTTTGCGCTCAGCTTTCTCCAGTTTATGCAATCACGGACCCAATCCTAGGGAATGGTGCCACCCACGGTTAAGGAAGGTAGGTCTTCCCACTCCAATTAACACAACGTAAATAATCCCTCATAGATGTGTCCAGAGACTTGTCTCCAAGATGATTCTAGATGCTATCAAGTTGACAGTCAATATAAACTATCAGAAGCCCATCCCTTGCCAACCTGATAACCCAACACATCACCTTTCAGCCCTCACATTCTACTTCATGTCTCAGTAGGCTTATGGCCACCTCATAATGCAAAACGCATTCAATCTAACTTCAAAATTACCATAGTCTTGAACAGTTCCAGCACTACTCAAGAGTGTCACTGCGGAATTTCTTCTAAGACTCAGTCTTTTAACTGTGAACTCCTTTCTCCATATTCCTAGAACACAGTGGCACAGAGGAAACATTCGCTTTCCCCAAAGGAGGAACTGTGGACCTAGCATGGAAAGATCAGACCCCAAACAAGCTAGAAACTTAGAAGGGAAAATCCCAGATCCTACAGATCTCTGTTAAGCATCTGGGATGCTAATGGAATAGGGCTCCAGAAGGATTGAGTAGCTCCGCCCCTCCAGCTCTGCTGCCAGTATATAGCCTTTCTCATTGGTTGGTTCTGCTCCACAGCTGAAGTTTTCCTTGGCATATGTCCCATGACCCAGGCAGCATTCTGGACTTTCCATTTCAATCCCGGCCTTACCTTTCCTGTTTTATGCAACGGGCTCTCAGGGTCTTCTTACAGACATTCTGACCCTGTTGGACATTCTCTAGCCTCAGCCGCCATCTTGAACTTTGGCACAAACTTCCAGAAGTCCAGCATCCTTGCATCTTTCATACCTATAACGCCAGAACCACGTGGATGATGATGATGATGCTATGTTCTGCTGCCAGGTTGAGATGCAGGCTCGTCCCCTTAGACCATGGTTGCCATGTTTTCTATCTGAACCTGCAAGGAATCACTTCCGTGTCATTTTCAGTTCGCACTCTCAAATGGATTTGCATTCTCATAGCCCACAACCTTCAGTGTCTACCATCTTGCCTTCAGGACCCTTTTCCTATTGGCCATCCCTTTCCTCACAGAGTTTGACCTCTCTGTCTGTTCTCTGTTGTCTCTGTTATCTTTGTTGTCTCTCTTTCTCTCTCTCTCTCCTGTGTGTGTATGTGTGTCCTCTCTCTCCTTGCTCCACCTCCCCCCCCCCCGATAAAAGTCTTTCTTTCCCCCTAAAATCTCATGAGCTGAGCCTCCAGTGTCTGTGTTTCTTTCGGTGTTCCTCTCTTTCAGACTCCCACCAGAATGGACCTTTGATCTCTGCTTATAGCACGGTAGAGCTTTTCTAGCTCCAAGTTCCAAATTCTTCCCTGGTTCTCCTGTAACCCAGTTTCAATAGCCTAAGCATCATATGGTCAGAATTATCACAGCAATGACCCCACTCTCTGTTCCAGGCTTCTTTCTAAGTTCCCTTTCTCGTGGCTGTGATCAAATACCTGACAACGTCAACTTAAGGAAAAAAAAAATAGGCTAGTTTGAGGATACAGTTCAGCATGGCAAGGGAACCACAGTATCAGGACCATAGGTGACTAGCTTGATCACACTGCATCTTCAGTCGGGAAACAGAGTGATGAGTGCTTAGGCTCAGCTTCCTCATTTTGAGGCAGTCCAGGACACCAGCCCAGGGAATGGCGCTGCCCAGTTAGGGCAAGTCTTTCTACCCCAATTAACCTAGTGTAGAGGATTCTTCACACACATACCCACAGATTTGTCTCCAAAGTAATTCTAGGTCCTGTCAAGTTTATCATCAGTATACAAGCACTCCATTAATAAAGCAGAGTGACTGAATTAAAAGCAGTCCTCCATGACACACAATATTTTACAGTTGTTAAAAAGAATAAATTAATGAACAAAAATGTTCATGGCAGCACTGTCCATAATAGCTCAAAGGGCTACCGGTAGATGGATAAACAAATTTTGATATAGTCACATGAGGTACTATACAGCCATCAGAATGAGTAACTAAATGCAAGTGCATTATGAATGCTATAAATAATAATGGTATATTATAGAATACTATCGAATGTTTTTTTTTCCCATAGAATCCAAAAAAAAGGGGGGCTAAAGAAATCTATGATGTTAAAGTCAGGATGATCCTTAGGTGGAGTCATAGGTGGGAGTGGTTCTGGGATACTGGTTGTTAGGAATATGTCCTAACGTGAGCTCCCTGCCGATGCAAAAGTCCCAATCAAGCCAAATCAAAACAAGCCAAATTAAGAAATATCCAGGTTTAATGGGAGTTCTGCACTCTTGGGTGGCCCCAAGGGGGAACCGGAAAGCCTTGCTAAAGTGACCATCGTGACCACTGGAAGGAAGGAAAAGGGACCACGTGTTCCTCTTTTGAGGGCTCATTTAAATACCGTGGGTAGTGACCCTGACCCCACCCCCAGGGAGGGGTCAGGACCTGGCCTGCTGGGATTTGGAGTCCAGACCAGGCCTGGGGGTTGGGATAGATGCTCAACTTGACACTGGTAATATTCTATCTTGTTTTCAATTATCTTCCCATTGACTAATTGTATATGTGTTTGTGCATGTGTGTGAGTACACACGTACCATGTGCATGTGGACATCAGAGAACAATTTGGAGAGTAAGGTCTCTCTTGCCACCATGTAGGTTCCAGGGATCAAACTCAGGTCACCAGGCTTGGTGGCAAGCGCCCTTATTCCCTTAGCCATCTTACAGCACAAGATTCTGTTTCCTCAATTGAGTGCTTGTTGCGTGTAGAAATTCCTTAAGCAGTATACTGATGATTTGCGCTTTTATCTTCATCCATTTCCTGTTGCCTAGAACAAAATTCCTGAAACTGGATGATTTAGAAACAATAGAAATATATTTGGGACATGGTTTTGAAGGCTGGGAAGTTCAAGAGTATGGCCTTGGAGTCTTTTTAGCATCTGACACAGGCCTTCTTGCTACATCTGACAGGGCAGGAGTCAGCACATGGCAGGGAAACCTCATCTTAGCTGGTCTCTCTTCCTCTAATCAATTAACTAATGTCATAACAAAGCCCTCACTCTGTTGACCTTTTCTAATCCGGCCTACTTAATAGAAGCCCTTTCTCTAAAAACCATTAACATCTGAATTTTGAGATTAAGTTTTCATCACAGTAACTTGTGGGGGGGCACATTCAAATATATTATCATTCAAAAGATAAAAGAGCAGGAACTGGAACAGCTCCCTGGGCCTCCAGCACCCTATAATAGTAAAAGCAGAATGCAAAAAAAGCGATTATCTAATTCCGTTTTCAATGCAGCACAAAATAAAATACTTTGCAGTTGTCTTCAAGTGAATATGAATATACACATATATGGGGATATAAATGGTTCTGTACAGATTTTTGTGCAGAGAATAAAAATATGGAAAGTCCTATAGTGGGTTAATATAGCTTCTGTATGTGAGGAGAAATGAATGAGGACCATGCTAATGCTGGGGAAAGCAAAGTGAAAAGAGAAAATGGGTGGTCTTGTTTTTTCAAAAATATAAAATATGATACCACTTATGTAAAAACTGTTACAGAAATTCAGTAGACCTACCAAGGTTTTGAAATTGTGGTCCAATAAATGACACACTTATATAATCCAAATGCATTGCATATTACTAAGATTTAATCATTAGATAAAAATATGAAGTCTAAAGATTATGAACAAATACTAAGAATGCAGCCCACACTAAAGAATACAAAAGCTTTATCACTGCTAGTAATATAGCAACTCAGACAACATGAAAATCCTTTTACTATAATCACCTAGATACACTGAGTAAAACCTCCTGTGATTATTTTAAATGTACAACTAGGCTCACAAATAATAAAAGCCAACCCCCAGGTGCCAGAAACAAAAGAGGAAAAGAAAAAGCAGAAGAGTGAATGCTTGAGATAACAGGGGGTATTTGTCTCCAGAACCTAGGGGTTTGGGATTTAATACCCTATGTAGGCACAGGAAATGAGGCTTTGGGCTCTAGGGGGTAGAGAATTAAACTGAGAACTTCACATAAAGCCAAGACCCTCAAAGAACTATTTTATTTATGAAAAGATTTAAAAACAAGAGAGACCACACAGGGCAACTGGGCTTTGGGTGGGAGAATAATAAAAGCTCTCTGAGAATTTAAAACCACAGGACTACAAGTCCTACCGCTTTCACTCTACCCACAGAATTCCGAGACTTCAGACTAAAAAGTTACGTAAGAACAGTTCCTTAAACACCAATACCCCTGGGAAGAAGTCGAACAAAGACATAGAAGCAAAGCTCCGACATCCCAAATATCATGGACTGTTCCACACATACGAAGATGTGGAGCAACAGCAACAATGCTCTGCTAATGATGAGTTCATGATGAAAACTTACAAAGCCCACAAGTGAACAACCCAGGCTGATCAAGTGTATGCACATAGTACAAACACATAACTAGGTTTTCCCCCACAAACACACACTGGTCATACAAGAAACACATACAGTAACTGGAGACTAGCAAAGAATCAAACTCTAAAGATAGAACTCTGTGTGGAGGAAAGATAAAAGAGGAAGAAGAAGAATACCAAAACTTACATAGTATATCTTGGCATAAATATTTTTTATTTATTTTTTGAGATTATAATTACATCGTTCCCCCCTTCCCTTTCTTCTCTCCAAAACCTCCCATGTACCCCTACTCAGCATAAATCACTTTTAAAGATTATGAAATGACATAAAACTCTTTGTTAAGATAGGTGAGCGAATTCTAAAATGATTGGAAACTGTCATGTTTCTGAGCAAGAAAGGTGACTATAGTAAAGGCTAACTTGTAAATGGTGACATGCCTATCAAAAGCCACTAGCTGATTCTACAAACTTCACAAGTTGATTCCAGTGTGCATACCGAAGGCAAAAGGACCAAAAAGAGTCAAAGAAGTCAGGTGACAGCAAGGTTCATGCTACCAGAAAGCAAGAAAAATATAAACCTATAGTGTTTGATACGTGAAGCATTTGCAAGAGAATAGCTCCAGAGATCAGTGGATGGTAACCATGAGCCACACGCATGTAGGATCTTGCTATATGACGGAAGTGTCACTATAAATGAGCCCAAACAAATATATTAGTCAATAAATAGCCCCAATCATTTGCAGTGAATTGAGCAGAAAAATGACCTTAAAAAGCAAAATTAAAAAAAAAAGAAGAAAAAGAAAATCTTCAGAGAACCCACTTGATTCTCATTATTCATAGTATTTTGGATCTATGTATTCTAAATGAACACGGGATTAGCAAATATTGAAAGAATGCTCCTTGGGAAAATATAGAGTTGGGTTCTTGCCAGGCTTTGGCTACCATTTCTATCAACTGATCAATATATACCTTGTTTTACAAGTATTTTTCTATAAATATAATCCATTTACTGTGTATTGTCGATTCGTTAACACTAAGCTCATGCCAACAGTACTATCGCGCATGCTTGAATTATTTTCACTTAGCACATGTATCTGCTCCATAAGGCACCTCACAGTTTTGTTACTCTTAGGGAATACTAGGCAACACTTCACCACTGAGTTTGGGAGCCATTTTCAATGGCAAACTCTTTAAGAAGACACACACACACACATATATATGAAAAGCGTGATGCATAAGTTTATCTCTGGAAGGACACTTGGTTATGGTCTGGAAACTTAAACAAAACGGCAGAGTGTCACCATGTTTGACCTCAACTGGAACCATGCATTTAACCCATATTTTCCACCACCTTCGCACATGACAATTGCACATATTAATTTTGAATTATGAATAAGTTTTAGTGAGCAGGGAAATTTGTAAATATGAGATCTGAGCATGAGGATCAACTATACCTATATGGTTTTCCTAGGGTGCTAGAAAAAAAACTCTTGAGAATAAATAACCAAATGATATTCACAAAATAACAACAACAAAAAAAACAGTCATCAGAGATGGCCTGAGGTTTTAGACATTTTGCAAGCCCTACATTATCAATCAGTTTTAATATGAGAGAAGAGGAAAGGAGTTTTGTACACGTAAGTTGAAGACCTCAGGTTTGTTTTCATAGCTGCTGCCCAGTCCATTATGGATGGCTCCATTCCCTAGACAGAGGATTCTGAGCTATATGAGATAGGAGAAAGCAACATGAAAACCAGTAGACGCAAGCAGGCATGTGCATATTCTCCCTTCCTCTTGCCTGTGATGTGATGTGACTAGCTGATTGATTTCCTGCCTTGACTTCCCTGAAAAGATGAACTGGGAGCTGAAATTGTAAGCCAAATAAACCCGTTCCTCCTCTGTGATGCTTTCAGTCAGGGTATTTTATCTCAGCAACTGAAATCTTTTCATGTAGCAGCTATTTTTGTTGCTGTTGTTTTTGTTGTTAAGATTTAGCCTAAAGTTACAGAATTCTTGCGAATTTCTTTTTAAAGTTTTATGGTAAATCTATAGTTATATTCTTTTTTAGTCTTCATTAATATGGCTAGCTTTTTAAGTTTTTTTTTCAGCTCAAACCTAGGGCCTTGTGCATATTTACTTTGAATTTAATTGCATTAGAATCAGAGAATATAATATGTTTCTCATTGATTGGTAATTGTGATCTGTTTCGTGGTCAGTTTTTATAAATGTTCCAGTGTGCTTAAAATATGTATTCTGCAGAGTGGATCTTAAAAATTACATTTCAGGCCGGGCGGTGGTGGCGCACGCCTTTAATCCCAGCACTTGGGAGGCAGAGGCAGGCGGATCTCTGTGAGTTCGAGACCAGCCTGGTCTACAAGAGCTAGTTCCAGGACAGGCTCCAAAACCACAGAGAAACCCTGTCTCGAAAAACCAAAAAAAAAAAAAAAAATTACATTTCAAAAGTTGATTTGAGTTCCAGAAATGTTTGCACATGCACATATCTATATAGTATATAGACATGCATTTATAGATACTCACATGATGCATCAGGTTAGTTAGACTGTCCAATATTTCATACTTTTATATTTCCATGACAAGTTATTGACAAAGATATCACAAAGCTTTCTCTATCAATTTAGCCTAGCACTTGTACAAATTTCTGTATTAATTTTAAAGCTTTGTGATTAGATGCATATACATCTAAATTATTTTTTCTTCATGGTGAATTATTCCCTTTGCATTTAGCAATAATCTTTTTTAAAAAATTCTCCACAATATTCTTTGTATTGTGAACTGAAGGGAAAAAGAGCTGCACCTGTGTTAAAGATTATACAAGGTCAAATGACTTAGTTTTGTGATTATGGAAAATTAAAATGTTTCAGCCCAAGTCAAATTATTTGGGGCTATTTTCAGTCCCTTTAAAAGTCATTCATTGCCCATTTCTAAGTTTGACAGAATGCCATGGATCCGAGAGAGAGCAGGGGAGGGGGGCATACATGGGAGGGGTTACAGGGAGGAAAGGGAAGGGGAAACAGGATGTAATTATATTTTAATTTAAAAAATTAATGAAACAAACACTTTATTTATTTTATTTTTAGAAAGTCACTAGCTTCCATCAATCCACTCTAACAGTATCTCCTATATTGTGTGAGATCTGTGATGGAGATTTCCACACTCTTCTATAACTCTCATAACTGATGTTTCTATCAATGTATTACTGTATTTTGATGCATGATTTTCTTTTTTCTGTCACTGTAAAGATTTATAAAAACTGTTACCATGTTAGAACATAGAATTAGAGGTAATACAGGTTTCTGGGCATGACCATACATATTTAAATAAATTATCATTTGTTCTTTGAGGTGAAAATTACATTTTTACAACAGCATTAATACCTATCTTGTCTGATGCATGAATTATCATGATTTCCGTTAGACTGTTTTCCTGCCTCTGGGAGTTTTTTTTGCTTTTCTACAAGTTTAGATATTCATTTCAAAAGATATCTGATACAATTCATGTATTATTTCTGATATATGTAGCAGGCAGACTTGTAGGATCTGGATTTTTTCTCGATCTTGAAGTTCTAAAGTTGTAAAAATAATGAAACATAGCCTAACTTTTAGACAGAACTTAATTGTCTGATATGCAATCAGAACAGCAGAGTAAGTTGTAGTATATATAACCAAGACCCTGTCTTATCAGTCAGGTTCTCAAACCATATTAATTATAGGGCTCAATCTGAATATACTTATTTTATAATTTCAACAAATATAAAAAATAAGGGCTTTGTTGTTGGTCTCACAGTCTCTCTCAAGATTCTGATATGACCCTCTTCCCTGAAGGTGGTCCCCCACCAACTGAAGATCGCTGGTTATGGAATCCCCAAAAATGATGACAGCTTGATGATGGAAATGCTTTATTTCAATAACAGTTTAGCATTCTTCTTATCCTCAGCCACTCATAGATATTATACCTAATAGTTTTCTCTCCTGCTCTGTGGGTTCCTTCCAGTATGCTTCCAAATTGCTCCAGTCTCCTGGTTAGGTATGATCTAAAACCAGCAGGCTCAAAGCCAGTTCATCACAGGCCATGTATGGATCCCAACACTGGAGGTCAATTTCATCAACAGATTTTTAACCTAGTCTTACCAATAGTGGTTTGCTAAGGACTGCCAACACTCACACTGTGCATCTGCTTGTTCTATGAATTAGGGTCTACTTTGCCTGATTACGATGGATTTCAAAGGTCCTGGTTAAGACTAGAGGTTGGGATCAGCTGTTTTCAAAGAGGCTGGGAGAAGTTTTTGTTCATCTTGAGCAAGATGGCTCTGCGGCTTCTCATGTTTATGTACTACATAGAAAGCCTTTAGGAACTCATTAAAGTCTATGTTTCCATCTTTGTTGAAGTCCACTATCTTGGCAAGCTCATCAATTTGGGAATCATCAATCTGAACATTGTAGTGAGTGTTGAAAAGTTTCCACATGGTCCGGAATTCATCCAAGGAGATTAGACCTAAAAGCAAACAGGAGAAAGTTAAGTGCTAATGTTAAGACCCCTCCCTGAAAGAGTAGGGGAGAAGCCACACTGATTGAATAGTCCCAATCATAAACTCACTAACATGCCTGAGAATCAAAATACTGAAGGAAACAAAAGAATAAGATCATACGTGTAAGAAACAGTATGTTGCTTGCTACTACCAAGGATCCTGGGAATATGTTAATGCCAAAAAGAGTACCAGGTGAAGAACTAGTAAGTGGATATGGACGAAAGTGGTATAGAAATTCTATAAACTAAAATCTAAGGGTACAAGATACGGAGAAGGATGGCAGAAGAGATTGCAACATTAAAGCAGGAGAAAGTACCCTGAGAGTCAATATGTTGATGATGATGGTGTGTGTGTGTGTGTGTGTGTGTGTGTGTGTGTGTGTGTGTGTGTGTGCAGCCTAAGCCATACTGCACATGCTGAGGTCAGAGGACAACTTGAGAGTCAGTTCCCCCTTCCACCCTTCTACCACGTGTGTCTCAGGGATTGAATTCAGACCATCATGGTCAGCAGTGAGCAACTTTGCCTGATGGGTCATCTCATAAACCCATGGGTGCTGTTTTTATATGCAATAATCTATTTTCCTGGATCATTATTGATACTTTTTCACACTCAGATGTCTCTGCACAGAGGTTAGGGGCAGGGTGCTGAGGATGGTACCCAGAGCCTCATACACAACAGGCAATCTCTCTACAACTGAGCTATATTCCCAGCCCTGCCTTTTTAAATCACAAAATCAGTAATCATATATTAAAGCTAAATCAAAACTGAGTTTTCAATCCCTTAAAACAAAATCAGCACTCTTTTCCTGTTAACAAAGATACAACAGCAGAAAGCGAATCATCTTTAATTGGTTCTCAGTCTTGTGGCTACGATCAAGTGCAAGTCTTTCTCATCCCTGCTGGTGGTTTATATAAAGGAGCTATTCAGTGAGATCAATGATTATAAAGGCTTCTGGAGAACTCTATGATCTGCGGTACAGAATTTGTGGCCAAACTAAATGACTAATAATATTAAATATTCGTTTATTTTTTTTCTTTACATTTCCCCAAGTTGGATGAAAAATGAAATAAATGAAAACTGAGTCCCGAACTCAAAGAAACAAACTAGCCTTTGCTTCTCCTGAACCAATCGGTGTTCAGTATTACTCCTGAGCCAGTCAATATTCACTTACCTGAGTGATCAGTGTCGATGATATTAAATATGATTTTCAGGTCAGATCGGTGTCTATACAGAGTTTCAGTTAGACTAGATTTCATCTAGAATCAAGATTTTTTAAGTGTTAGAATACTGAGGATTAATTTCATTTTACATTCCAACCCATCTCCCTCCCGTCCTTCCTCACTCTCCCTCCTCACCTCCCTCCCAGCCTACCCCTCATCTACTCCTCCCAAAGGGTTAGGCCTCCCACAGGGAGTCAACAAAGTCGGCCACATTTCACTTGAGGCAGGACCAAGCTCCTCCCTTCTGCATTGAGTCTGAGCAAGGCATCCCTCCATAGGGAATGGGCTCCAAAAAGCCAGCTCATGCACCAGGGATAGATCCTGGTCCCACTGAGAGGGGCCCCTAAGATAGACCAAGCTACACAACTGTCTCCCACATGCAAAGGGCCTAGTTCGGTCCCATGGAGGTTCCACGGCTGTCAGTGATGAGTTCCCACGAGCCTGAATAAGAAAAAGGACTACCAAATGCAAGCAACTGCACATTGTAGAAAGCTTGGCAGAAATACCTTCATTATTGCAAATAGTTTAGCTGTGTTAGAGTTAAGTCCTTTCCTCTTAATTTAGACAAAAAGAAAGAAATATTACAGGACATCTGATCACATTGCGAACCCAGAGATTGTATTGTTTGCTGGACAAACCTGTTTCTAGTTGTGGTGTCCCTCTGCCCTAGCCCACACCTGTCATCCAAGAGCCTCCTTCATGAATATCGTAAGCAGGATTAAATAAAGTCAACCATAGGTCAAGAGGCAGAACAAGCAACCAGTTCACAGGAAGTAAACATAGAAAAAAACAATAGAGACTACAGGGGAGTGAGGAGGATGAACAGAGAGAGGCACAGGAAATAGAGGGGAGGGATATTTTAGTTTGAGGAGGCTTGTTGGAGACAGAGTAGGAGAAAGAGCCTTCTGGGACATCTGCAGAGGAGGAAAGTCGGCTGGGTGCTTTCTCTGTCTCTTTGAGCTAACAGGTTTTCACCCCCCCCCCCACCAAAAAAAAAAAAAACCAATACAGAATAATTTCAGCAAATGCAACAAATACAAAATAAGCTCATAAATTCTTTTTATCTCTTTATGGTGCTAAGGGATAAATCCAATAAGCATGCTGGGTTTATTTACCATGAACTAGGTCTTAAGACCACCAATTCACATCTGAGAAGGCAAGCTGTCCCTTGGCCTAACCACTCTGAGTCTGATTAAAGACTTGCCCATGTGCTCTACAGGGGCAAAGACTCAATACGACAGCAGGAAATAACAGCTGCAAATCTACAGAAAAGTCTACAGGGATTGTTCCATTTCATCTTCTATAATCTTAAAGAAAAAGGACAGAAAAGAAAAAGATAAAGCAATTTTCCCAGAGGTCAGGTAGTGATATTTGGATCTTAGCCCCTCTGTGCTGAAGCCTATGATCTGAATCGCCGTGGTAAACGGTCGCTACCATCCAAGGCCTTCTTCCTATTTTCCCATCTGGTCTACATGATTCTCTTTGTTCTTCTCATCTTCCCTACAAAGGATCACCCAGGTTCCCATCTGCTGTGTTCTAACTAGTAACTGATGAATTGCTAACTAGTTAGATGATTTCTGATCAGTGTCCCTGTGGTACTGTCATTTTAATAAGATATTTTATATCTTCTAATACTTTAAGGCATATTCTAGGGCATGTCAGCAAGTCTGTACATGCATGTTGAGTATTTGAGTGGTATTTTTTTATGAGAGACTGTGGTGATGTTGTTACAGTTGCCCGGGACAACACCTGAAACTAAGAATGTCAGATTTGACATAGATTTGCTTACAAAGCTTTTGGTTTTTTATTTTGTCTGTTCGACAGAGCATACACACATTCCCCAACCTCCTCACCATGTTCCCCGGAGATTCCCTTCTGGCCTTTCTTGAGACTGTCATTCCCATCCATTAGATAATTCCAACCCTAATTTTTGAAAGCACTAAGTTGCTTAGAGGTTGTCCGAAGGGTGTTGTGACGGAGCCAGGTTTTTAGCTGGAACTAACATGTCACTCACCTCCTTGACAGGCTTTTCAATGTGGACATCCTGGAAGCTGGACATGTAGTCAACATTTCTATCTTCATCTATGTGTACCAGGTGTGAACTCAGAGATCTCCATGGTAAGTTCAGCCCCAAAATGTTCTCCATAGAAAAAGCCCACTGCGCCAATGAAATCCTCCCTGACAGCAACAACAAAGGCCCATATGATTGGTACATAATTTGACAAAATAAAAGCGCAAGCTCCTTCACAGAGTTAGTGACAGCCGGGAGTTTTGAGGACTGAGGGCCCCTCCTCTCCTCCATGATCTGTCTGACTAGGTTCTAGCACCTCAAGTAAAGAATAAGTAAAGAAAGTTTTTGTTCTCTAAATCTTACTGTCACATGAAAGAAATTCTCCTTGTAGTCAGGCACTTGGGTGGCAGAGGCAGGTGGATCTCTGTGAGTTTGAGGCCAGCCTGGCTATAGGGAAAGTTGCAGGACAGATGAGGCCGCACGGGGAAACTCTGTCTCAGAAAACAAAAACAAAAAGCAAAAAAAAAAAAAAAAGAAAAAGTCCCTTTTCCCATTATCTAATACATAAAGTAAGATTTGAAAACAGAAGAGAGACTTACTTTCATTTTTAATATTTTAACATATCATTTACCTATTTTCCCAACTGTTTTTGATTTAATATTATATTGTAATTTTCTAAACCATAAGTATTTTTATTTTTCTGATTATTGAAGATATATATTTATTTGAGGCAACTTTTTGTTGGGGATGAAACTTAGTATATACAACAAGCAAGCATTCTACCACCAAGCTATATTGCCAAACCTTGGCTTTTGAGACAGAACCTCAATATATAACTCAGGCTAGCCTTGAACTCACTATATAGCTCAGGCTAGCCTCAAACTTACAATCTTCCTTTCATTTTTTTTCTGACAGGCATGAGCCACCATGCCCAGCACTCAATGATTCTGAATAAACAATTTTATTATTTCTAGTGGTTTTGCTAAGTGTATAAATATTCCTTGGACTTCCCACAAGGCAGGGAACCCTGACTGCTCTTCTGGCTGATGAGGGAGGGGGAGTTGATTGGGGGAGGGGAAGGGAAATGGGAGGCGGTAGCAGGGAGGAGACAGAAATCTTTAATAAATAAATAAAATAAAAAATATAAATATTTTTATATATAAATACATGTATATATAGTGTCTCTTTTATTTTTAGACTTATTTTATGTATATGAATGTTTTGCCTGCATGTATGTCTGAGTACCATGTGTACAGTGCTCATACCTTGCATACAATATGTAGCTGAAGCTGTCCTTGAATTCTTTATACTCCTTCCTCCACCTCCCTAGTGCTAGAATTAGAAGCATGAGCCACCACATTCGACACTTATTCTTAATTGTCTAAATGCTTTTACAAACCTTGAAACCAGGTCACAGGATGGAGCTCAGTTGGTAGAGTGTTTGTCTAGCATGTACAGAGCCCTGATTTCGATCCCCAGTACCACATAAATCGGGCGTGCTGGCATAAATCTATACTCTCAGCACAGAGGAGGTGGAGGCAGGAAGATCCACAGTTCAGGTATTCATCCTCAGCTACACAGGGAGTTTGAGGCCAGACTGTTTTTTAGAGACCTTGTCTCAAATTTTTTAAATAAACTGGCCTGTAGTGGCACAAACCTTTAATCCCAGCACTTGGGAGACAGAAGCAGGTGGATCTCTGTGAGTTGAGGCCAGCCTGGTCTACTGATCTATAAAGTGAATTCCAGTATTGTCAGGGCTACACACAGAGAAGCTCTGTCTTGAAAAACCTAAAAAAATTTTAAATAAAATTAAACCATAAAACAGGGTTAAATATACCAAATAATTGTTTTTAAGTACATTATAGGATATCTTTATTAAAATAGTGAATTATACTGACTGGGTTTGGAATGACAAAACAGCTTGGAGCTCCTAGTATTTATAGCAAAAGCCAAACTTGGTTGTGATATTCTAATATTTGACTATTTTGTTTATTTTTTATATAAATGTATCAATAAGATCAGCCCTTAATTGTCCTTCTCCATATTCTTGTTAGGTTTAAGCCCAAAGGTTAGGTTGACCTCCTAAAATACTCTGTCCCTGTTCTCTAGAAAAAGGGATCAAATTACTTTCTTGTTTTCTTAAATGCCTGCCGCCATGCTGAATGAAGCTGTTATAGAAACTTTCGAATTTTCTGATTCAGTTTCTTTAACAGTTACAGTCATCAAGCTTTTTGGTTTATTTCTGTCTCTGTTTAGAATGTGTGTGTGGATGAATTTATTTTAGGACTGTGTCCATTTGATGTAAAGTTCTAATACATTGCTAGATAAATTTTCATAATGTATCTAATGATCTTAATGATTATAAATTTCATAATAGCATCTCTTTCTATCTTACTCTTGGTTATTTGTACTTGAATATGTATTCTCTAATTTGTGTACTAGCTTGCTCCTCTCTCTCTCTCTCTCTCTCTCTCTCTCTCTCTCTCTCTCTCTCTCTCTCTCTCTGTTTTATCAAGTTTACCAGTTTCTTCAAAGAACTATTTTCTTATTAGTTGATAACAGTTTCATCTTTTAAAATAGATGCATTCAAAGTGACCAATGTTTCTGTAATTTGTATTCTGTAAACTTTACATGTGAATTTACATTATCATTCAGCTTGAGTATTTTAATTTCTACTATGATTTCTTCTTTGATCTAAGGACTACTCAGAAGTATGTTTCTCATTTCTAAAAGTGTCTGTGTGCGCGCGTGCATATGTGTGTGCGCATGTGTGTGTGTTTGTTATATATCACAGACTAGTATCAAAATAATGATTCCATTGCCTCTGCCTCGAGTGCTGACTGGGATTACAGGAGTGTGCCACCAAAAGGAATTTTTATGTTTAGATTATATAGAGCTGTAGCACTTGTCAGGGCATTTTCTTTGGTCTGTCTCTTTAGTTACTAAAGAAGGAATATTAAAGTCTCCCACTATGATGGCAAATTTTTCTATTTCTGCTCATTGCTCTGTCAGTTTTGTTTCACATATTTTGAGGTTATATCAGTAGGAACACAAACATGCAGAATAAATTCAAGTGGCAAATTAAATGTTTGCCATCATGAAGTGTCCCTTTTCATGTCTAGCAACATGTATTTCCTCAGAATCTACTTTCTGTGCTATTAACAGAGTACTTCCAGCTGTGTTTCTGTTAATGTTTTCATGCCATTTTTCTAAATATAACTTTCAATCTTTGTTTATATGATCCACTATCTACTGGCTTTTTTTCTCAGTTGCTGATTAGTCTATCAGTCTAACTGCTGTATCTTTTTAGCAATCTGTATTTCCTCTCTGCTTACATTTGAATGCCCTCTTCTCTATTGGTGCTCTGCATCCTCATTACAAGTGGATGGGAGTGCAGATTTAATTTTATTTATCCTGTTTGAGAATCATTGTTCCTCTTGATTTCTAGGACTCTGTCACGGGTCTGTAGGCATTATCGTGTTAAATATAGTCTGCCTCCCTTACACTCTCTCTAGTCTTCCTTCCTTGTATCCTGATAAACGATAGACTTAGATCCTGACTATATGTTTTGTTCATTTTTGCTGTACATAATAATTTTTTGAGATGGGGTGTGAGTGACTATGTAGCTCAGGCTATCCTTGGGGGTTACTATAAGTTTAGGCTGGCCTTGGAAGTTCCTAGCTCTCAATCTAATTCCTGATGCTAACCTTCTCTTAAACACATTCATTATGAGCACTCTCTCACTCTCTGGGGTTTTGTTTTTGGCTTGAGGCCAGGACTCATGTAGCCCAGCTGGCCTCAAATTCCTGACTTCCTGCCACCACCTGCCAACTGCTGGCATTACAGGTAAGCAGCACCAGCGCTGTTTCCTCTTTATTTTAATAAACATAGTGCTATAAGTATTTGATACTTCTTCAAATCATATCATAGTTCAGATCTTTCAAGCACATATCCGCGGTTCTCATCCGTGCCTTTCTTAGGTATTTTCTATTTTGTATTTGACAGTTCCCACAGCTGGTTTCCTTGGGAGAAACTAGCTCTGTTATTTGCTGGGTTTTGTTCTTGTCATTGTTGTCTCTCTGTCATTGCAGCTCACCTCATTTATTCAGTAGTCAGGCCTTAATTGCAAGCGCACACTAATTGATGCTAACCTCCGAATACACCAGTGGCTACAATTAAGGATGTTCTCTTCAAAGAGGCAGTTGGGGACATTTTTTTAGTCACTTTGAAGGCACACAAATCCAAAATTCATCTTTTCTCTTTTTCTACCGTGCTAGAATCTCATATCAGGATGGTTGCTAGAGCAACATTAGCCTTCATGCCAAGACAGTCTAGCCTTTGGTGCTTAATTGTTGCTTCATGCTTCCACACATGATTCAAATCATCTTTTTGTTATGACTGTACTTTTTAAAGACAGAATCTCTCCGTGTAGCCCAAGCTGACCTCATACTCATCATTCTCCTGCCTCAGCCTCAGTCTGGGAATTTCAGGCATGTGCCTCTATACCAAGCTCAAATAATTGTTCAAAAGAATGGCAGTCATGAGACTAAGATACTGGGAAGCTGACAAACATATTATGATTCTGCATCCTCCAGAAGAGAAGTCTAATTCAGGGCTGTTAGTTTCTTAAATTCGAAGAAGCTTACTGAAAAGGAGATACATTCTGATATTTTTTTAGTGAATGGATTCTTTATTTTCTACCGTTCCTTTCTAACAACAAAGAAGAACTAAAATCCCATTGAAGAAAACCTGCTCTGTATATAGCCAGAATGTTAAGAAATGATAAATAAGTTATTACCTGTTCTCCCATAGTCACGGAGCTGGAAAGCACTGATGAGATCAGTTTTTCGTGAAAGCATTCTTTCTTTCAATATCTTGAAGGCACTGAATTCCATAGCACTCACCCTATGTTAAGAAAACAGCATTTCAGTGAAACTTAAATAAATCATTAGCTTCTACTTAATTTTAATGTGCTATGTTACCACATACCAGTTTCTACATTAAATAAATTGTCTGTTTATACATACTATATTGCTAGATAGTAAATGTAGTATATTTGTGTATATATTTTGGAGATTTGTTAAACATTTGAAAAATTATTATTAGTAGTAGTATTAGTATATTGTTCCTTTTTCATTTCTTAGACATTTTATGTTTTGTATTTGACAACTTGATATGGTGAACGGGTTGTGTGCAGTATATGTGAGCAGATCAGAAGACAATTTTGTGGAGCTGGTTCTTCCCTTAAACCTTTATGTATGTTCCAGGACTCGAACACAAGGCACTAACTAGGCTTGCACAGGAGGTGCTTTTACCTGCTGAGCTATCTTGATGACCTGAAAATTCTTTTTTAAACAGAGTTTAAACTAGCCTACAATCCAAAGTCCTCCTGCCTCTGACTCCTGTGCGCTGAGATTACATGCATACACCATCATGCTCAGCCATTTTGTTAATTTCTTTTATTTTGTATTTCATTTATGATCCAGTTTCACATTCTCACAGGGTCAGCAATTATAGCAGCAAGATTATAGATAGAGTTTTCTGGAATTTGAAAGATTCATGTGAATATTGAATAATTATTTGATAAAAGGAACCAAAATTTTTTAAATTGTTTTTCTTGATTTTATTGAGCTATATATTTCTCTCTACTCCCCTTCCTTCCTCCCCCTTCTACCCTCTCCCATAGTTCCCATGCTCCCAATTCACTCAGGAGATCTTATCTTTTTCTACTTCCCATGTAGATTAGATCCATGAAGATACCAAAATTTACCATTACATTAGTGCCGTGGAATAATCTTTTTGTACATTGAGAATATTTGTTGATCTCATTTGTCTAATAAAGGGTTGAATGGACAGGTAGAAGTTAAAAGGAACTTGCAAACAAAAAGAGAGCACGGGAAAGAAGGAGGGTTGAGTTGCCAGGAGACAAGGAGAGAAGCAAGATGAACATGCCATGATAAATAAAAAGGTACTGCCACATGGTAGAGCATAGATAAGAAATATGGGTTAATTTAAGTCGTAAGAGCTAGCTAGCAACAAGCCTGAGCTATTGTTTGAGCATTTATAATTAATATTAAGTCTCTGTGCATTTATTGGGAAACTGACAGTCCTGACAGAAAAACTCTGCCATTCTGACTGTGATAAAAGCAAATATGTACACGAGTAGAACATAACAGGAACTTCAAAAAATAGATCCAACTATTATAAAAACACATATGGCAACAGAGGTAGAACAATTTAGTAGAAAAGACAATCCTTTGATCAACGCTAGAACACGTAGTTAACTACCTCAACATAAACTTCTACCCTCAATCATTTA
Source organism: Microtus oregoni (assembly GCF_018167655.1). Classification (NCBI taxonomy): domain Eukaryota; kingdom Metazoa; phylum Chordata; class Mammalia; order Rodentia; family Cricetidae; genus Microtus; species Microtus oregoni. The sequence goes on along the minus strand of NW_024543990.1, from coordinate 1,157,904 downwards.
TAAAAAATGAGTTTGAAGGAGGAACGGAAGAACAAAAGAGTCCTGAGATACAGACATCTGTGTTCACAGAGTGTAGATTCTAGGATACAAAAGATTTTAAAGCAAAGGACACTATCACTAAGACAAAAAGGCAACCTACTGACTGGGATAAGATCTTCACCAACCCCGCAACAGACAAAGGTCTAATCTCCAAAATATATAAAGAACTCAAGAAACTAGACTTTAAAATGCTAATTAATCCAATGGAAAAATGGGGCACTGAACTGAACAGAGAATTCTCAACAGAAGAAGTTCAAATGGCCAAAAGACACTTAAGGTCATTCTCAACCTCCTTAGCGACCAGGGAAATGCAAATCAAAACAACTTTGAGATATCATCTTACACCTGTCAGAATAGCTAAAATCAAAAACACCAATGATAGCCTTTGCTGGAGAGGTTGTGGAGTAAGGGGCACACTCCATCCATTGCTGGTAGGAATGCAAACTTGTGCAACCACTTTGGAAAGCAGTGTGGCGGTTTCTCAGGAAATTCGGGATCAACCTACCCCTGGACCCAGCAATACCACTCTTGGGAATATACCCAAGAGATGCCCTATCATATGACAAAAGCATTTGTTCAACTATGTTCATAGCAGCATTATTGGTAATAGCCAGAACCTGGAAATAACCTAGATGTCCTTCAATGGAAGAATGGATGAAGAAAGTGTGGAATATATGCACATTAGAGTACTATTCTGCGGTAAAAAACAATGAGTTCTTGAATTTTGCATGCAAATGGATGGAAATAGAAAACACTATCCTGAGTGAGGTAACCCAGACCCAAAAAGATGAACATGGGATGTACTCACTCATAATTGGTTTCTAGCCATATATAAAGGTCACTGAGTCTATAATTTGTGATCCTAAAGAAGCTAAATAAGGTGAACCCAAAGAAAAACATATAGTTATCCTCCTGGCTATGGGAAGTAGACAAGATTGCCAGGCAAAAAAATTGGGATCTTGTGGGTAGGGTGGGATGGGGGTAAGGGGAGATGGGGAGAGAAAAGTGAGAAGGAGAGGATGGGGGGAACTTACGGGATGATTGGGGATAAAGGAAGGTTGGATAGGGGAGCAGGGAAGCACATATCTTAGTTAAGGGAGCCACCTTAGGGTTGGCAAGAGACTTGAACCTACTGTGGCTTCCAGGTGCCCAGGGCAATGTCCCCAGTTAGTTCCTTGGGCAGCTGAGGATAGGGAATCTGAAATGACCCTATCTTATAGCCATAATGATGAATATCTTGCATATCACCATAGAACCTTCTTCTGGCGATGGATGGAGATAGAGACAGAGACCCACACTGGAGCACCGGACTGAGCTCCCAAGGTCCCAACGAAGATCAGAAGAAGGGAGAACATGAGCAAGGAAGTCAGGAACACAAGGGGTGCACCCACCCACCCACTGAGACAGTGGGGCTGATCTATTGGGAGCTCACCAAGGCCAGCTGGACTGTGACTCAAAAAGCATGGGATAAAACTGGACTCTCTGAACATGGCGAACAATGAGGGCTGCTGAGAAGCCAAGGACAATAGCATGGGGTTTTGATCCTTCTTCATGTTCTGGCTTTGTGGGAACCTAGCCAGTTTGGATGTTCACCTTCCTAGACATGGACGGAGGTGGGAGGACCTTGGACTTTCCACAGGGCAGGGAACCCTGACTGCTCTTTGGACTGGAGATGGAGGGGGAGAGGAGTGGGGGAGGGGGAGAAGGGTGGGAGGAGGGGGAGGGAAATGGGATGCTGGGAGGAGGCGGAAATTTTTTTTCAATAAAAAATAAAAAAAAATCTAAGGCTTGGTGTGTGGAGGGAATGGGAGGAGGGGAGGGAGTGAGAATTTGGACTGGCCTTTAAAAAAATCTAATAAATTAAAATAAAATAAAACAAGAATAAAAGAGAAATGAAAAAAATCTAGAGCTTTTCTCCAGGTTACAAAGAGAAACCCTGACTCAAACAAACAAACAAACAAAATGATAGATTTTCAGAAACTGAATGATCCTAATTTTGTCATGTGGTCATTGCTGGGTTTATCATGTAGGTTTTATGAAGAAAATGATCTGATTTCATTGTGACTTTTGTTCTTAGGGAAGCAAAGGAGACTCCCCACGTTTTGAGAATTTCATTTCTTTCCTAACTTAAAGGCACGTTGAGGGGCTCCACTCCCAGTTCCTGGGTCACAGTGAACTAACCCCTAAGTTGAAGCACTGGAATCTGTCATTTGCAAACAATGCTGATACCATTTAGAAAGATGTGCACCACCTAAATTCTGTCTCTTCAGAAAAGCTATCCACCTATGTATGGAAAGTCCCCTTGACACAATAGTTCTGGTTTGATAGTCATTTGTTTAAGCATGTATGCAAGGTGGATCCTGGCTGAGCCAACATTGCACTGTGGATATGTATCTGTGAATACATATGATTAGACAGAAGGCACTGTACATAGGTGTGTTGCTCTCAATCAATATTTATAAAACATGCAAACTTCTGTATCTGGAAACAATAATGCAGGTTCTTGTTGCTATGTGTCTGTCACATAAAAAATTCTAAGGCTTCTCAATTTCCTTACATAAACTGATACCATATTTACATATAATTGATATACAACTTCTTATATACCTTAATTTATAGAGTGTTTATAATTCCATTTAATACAAACAGTTGGTGTATTATATTATTTGGGGATATGATAACAAAAATGTCTGTACATTTATAGAACTGACTTTTTTAAAAAAATTTTTCAATGTTTAACCCACTAATACAATGTGTAGACTATGTATCAAAAAGATAAAATGACAGATGAAAATATGAGTAATAACAGCATATGTAAGTAAATTAAGTAAACAACTAAAAAGACAGGGATTATGAGACTCAAATGAGGCTTCGAAATGAAGACTGTCATGCTAATAGGAGACAAAGTAGACATCAGATGAAAAGGGTAACTAGAAACTGTAACTAAAATCTAGAGGTAAGGGAGGGGGCAATTCTTAATGATAGAAGATAATGAACCTAACAGCAAAACCGAAAACTACATGAAGCACAAACTGAAAGAATTAAAGAAACAGATAACTCAACAACAAAGGCTAGAAACTTCAATGGCAAAGCTGCTTTTAGTCACTCAGGTCTGGTTCTACTCTGTCACAAATATAGTCCTTAGTATTTTTAGGGCTATCTACCTTTGGTGAAGAGGGCTCAGGCATGATGAACTAGTTACTTGGTACTGGAAGAATTGTGGAGTTGTACCATAACTTAGTCTGATGTAAGCTCCTCGGTTGCTGCCTTCTTCGTAATAATTAGAAGCAGAAAATAAAGTAATGACCTGATTAAAGAAAAAGAGGATCAAGTTCATTAAGTTAATTCTCAAAAGGTCATTCAATATAAGCCAGAAATAGCTCAATTCTCAAAAAAAACCACCTCATAATCTGCAAATTATCTGGGTCTGACATGATTTCATATGATTCCCTTGAAGGAAAAGTCTCCAGTCGGTGTCTCCATTACTAACTCCTAGCTTTTCGTTCAGTGCCCCAGGTATGGCCCTGAATTCCTACACACTAATCTAGTGCCAGATCTTAGAATTATCTTTAATGTTAAGTTTCATAAATACTAATTTTCAACAGAGATAAATTCCATATTTTCTTACCTCGTGATATCTGTGGGCTCAAAATAAAATTTGGTTAGAAGCTCATGCTTTTTCTTTTGCACAAAGCTGAATGATTTAGAAGGTTCAGAGCTGGACGAATCCAGTGCTTTAAGAGCAGAGACATAATGGGACTGTGGCCACTACCTTAGGAAGAAGTCAGCCTGGGAGGCATGGTAGGTAGATAATAGAAAGATAATACTTGCTGGTGACGGGAAACTGGGTTTAATCCAGTCCTGGTCTAATAAGGATGTCACTTCAGATGAACCACGGCTATTTTCTAATTACAAATACATTCTAAATAATACTTTGCTTATTTATCTTGCGGTGTTAGTATGAGCCAAAACTGAATTGATAGAGTAGAAGGAAATGCCAAAGGATTCCATATTCGTTGTAACTTGCTTCTATTCACTATAAAGAAAACCAAAAAGAACCATCCTAGGACAACTGATGGTAAGAACCAGTTTCTTAGTCCTCTTCCAGTATTATTGACATAATTGGACAACAAGACACTCCATTTTGATGGCAGTAGTTAAACTGACCACAGTAAGCAACTTGCTAGTGACCACCTCCTCAATGAGCTGAAAGAAGTGTACTGTGTTTTCTGTCCTATACAGGGGATGTGCAAAAGAAGAGAGAAAACGGGATTGGATATGCTTTGTAAGGGGAAGTGTGGTCTGTGGGAATTGCACTGTGTATTGTGAGAACTGGCTTACAATTTGTAAAAAATGAAGTGTGTGTGCATATGTGTGTCAGAGACAGAGAGAGAGAAAGGGGGTGGAGAGAGAGCAAGAATACTTAGTGTCACTGTTATGGTTTAAAGTGATATATTTGGGTACTGAGTTGGAAAGAGGTACGACTGTGATATACACTGTGATGGTTCATTTCATCTGTCAACTAGATCACATTCCTGAGCAGAGCACAGTTCTGGGTGTGTCTCTTGAGGACATTTCCAGAAAGGATTAATTGAGGGAGGAAGATTTTCCCTGAATGTGGATGGCACCACCGCTTAGTATGGGGTCCTGGATAGAACTAAAAGGGGATGAGAGGGAAAAGAAAGACTCGTGCCTTTAATCCCAGCACTCGGGAGGCAGAGGCAGGCAGATCTCTGTGAGTTCATGGCTAGCCTAATCTACAGAACAGGTTCCAGGACAGCCAGGGCTTCATAGAGAAACCCTGTCTCAAAAAAGGTGTAAGGAGAATGTCAGCTGAGCATCAACATCTCTCTCTACTTCCTGGTCACCTGAGATGTGACAAGTGGCCTGCCACCATGTCTTCTCCATCATGTGACTATCTATACTCTCAAACTGTGAGGCAAAATAAAGCCTTCCTTAAGCTGCTTCTCGTCACTTGATTATGACACTGAGAAGAGTAATTACTACATTCACACATCAGAATTTCTGCTTCTGGGAGTAGTAAAGATAGAAGTAGTGAAGACATTGCTTGGCCTTTTAGGTAGGACAACACAGTGTGGAGAAGACCAGGCTGTGGCAAGGATGGCTATGAGGATTTCAGTCATGATGCCAGCTCACCTTCCCATCGTGACAGATTTCATACCCGTCAGGTTTACACTCATGAGACCTAATGAGCATCTTCAATTGGTTTTTATTAAGAATCTTGGAAGTAACGTCTGGTCCAAAATAGCAGCCCCCTCCTCGGCTTGTATTTGGATAACAGCCTTTTCTGCCTCTGGGGTCACTCCACAGAAGGTCAATAATCTTGGAACAATAAAATAAATTAGGGTTATACTTACAAGTAACAGTCTATCATCTTTTTTCTATCCCATATTATTTAGCAGAAATATTAAAGGTAACTGGTGTTACAGGCATGAACCACCATGCCTGGCTAAATTCAGAAGAGAAAGTAGCGCCTTCCAATGAACACGTATTAAGTGTTCTTAACACTGACTCAGGTTTTTGACCTTTTGTACTCCTTAAGGAAACCTAATAAGTGTTTATTGAAAGGAACTACTTTCTCCTCTGAATTTAGCTGGGCATGGTTGTTTGTGTTTGCCCAAGAACATCCCCTAAAGCTTCTTTGATCTTTGGCCTCCATAAGACCATTTTCCAATTCAGCAGTAGGTTCACCTATTGACTGGATTCCAGAAGATGTTCTAAATCCACAATGATTTTTTTCAGCTTAATATTTCCTTTGGTGGCTTGAAGAAGCAAATGCAGGTCACACAATACCCAGGACTGAAGACTCAAATTTCTAAGAACGTTTTCACAGAAAAATCAGAGGTTGTAGAGTCTCCGATCTGCATTTAATATTTGACTCAAGCTTTAAAACTACGACTGTAAAACAAACTTAAGAAAGAGTAGTTTAAAAAACCTGCAAACCTCTTTATCACTAAAGAGTGACAACCTTGAGAAATCTGTCTATCCCGCAATCAGGCATTTGGGTCAACTAACCTGCAAAGTATGTCAGTGTTCTACTAGACAATTATTCTAAAAGTCTATTAGTTTCCATAGTTTTCTCTGTTGTTCCTATGTGTGCAGAGAATTGAATCCAGGGCCTCATGTAGGCTAGGCCAATATAATCCTTCTGAGCTACACCCCAACCTCTCCACATCTGCATGTTTCTTTGGAGAAAAAACACACAACTGAAATTTTTATGTGTGTAGAAGCCAGGTCTACATCAGGTGTCTTCCTCAACTACTCTCCTCTCTCACTAAACCCATAGCTTAACAATTTAGTTAGATTGACTGGCCAACCAGCCCCAGAGATCCACCTGCCTTTGCCTCCCCAGTGCTGGGATTACAGTTGGGTGCTGCCACAACCAATTTTTTTTTTTATGTCAGTGCTGGGGATGTGAAGTTGGGACCTCATGGTTGCACACCAAGCTGAGCCATCTTGTGAAGTCCCTTCAATAGAAAATCTCTAGTGATTCTAGTAAGTCTAAAGCAGGTCTTGAGAAGAGGTTCAGATACTGCAGCTGCCCTAAACTGGACTCTGCAGTCATTTGTAGGTTTGATATAAAGGGAGACGTGGAGATACATGAGAGAGAAGACAGAGGGGCAGAAAGAAGAGCAGAAGGATCAGTACCTGCTCAGACCAGAGCCACTCTATACCAGGCTCAGCTCAGACAGTGAGTATTTGATGACTAGTTGAGGTGAGAATTAAAATCTCCCAAAGAAGAATCACCCCAAGGGCTTCCTTCCTTCTCACTGAATTCCAATAATGGCACAATTGTACCCTACACACACATAAATACAATGTAACACCTTTAAGTTCTGGTTCTTATGACAAAAACAACACTTGTATTTCAAACGGAATCATATCTGGCTCCTGTAGAATGAATTCACATTTCATGAGTGTGACTTGACTTGTAGTATAATAAAGGAGGAAACATGGAAGATAAGGGGCCATATTTTATTAGGAAAGGATTAAGCTTTCAATTCCTACATGAATATAGACTTTAAAGGTAAAGTTTCATCTGGAAAGCATGCTAACTTACCCTTGAAGTACAGCATACATTATTTTAGGTACGTAACCCTATATAGGAATATATATATATGAAAATATTTCATGTATATGATAACGGATGAGCAGTCCATTATAAAGTATATGAAAGTAAATTCTCACGGAAATCTTTCTTCTTCCTTTTTACCACTACTATGAATACTCAAAATTTACATAAAGTAAATGTACATATGAGGGGAACATGATGGCACATGCTTTAGGGAGGCAGAGGCAGAAGGATTACAAATTCCAGGCCACCTCGGCTATGCATCAAGTCCCTGTCTCCAAAAAACTAAAGCCTGGCATATATAGTGTATTATTAGAGTGCTTTCCTAGCCTACACAAAGCTTGTGTTCAATCTCTAGCACTATATAAAAATACAAAGAACTGCATGGACTAAACAGGATGTATGCATTATTTAGGTCATAGATAGATAAGTATAGATATATGCAACGACAATTAAAGCAGTGGTTCTCAACCTGGGGGTCATGACTCCTTTGGAGGGTTGAAGAACACTTTCACAGAGGTCTCTTAAGACCATTGGGAAGCACAGATATTTACATTATGGTTCATAACAACCGCAAAAATTTATGAAGTAAAAGCAAATTATGGAAGTAGCAATGAAAATAATTTTATGGTTGGGGATTAGCAACCCATGAGGAACTATAGTAAAGGGTTACAGTATTAGGAAGGTTGAGAACCACTGAATTAAAGGAAAAGAGGCCATGAATTTAAATGAAAGCTATGGCTCCATGGGAGGAGTTTGAGGGAAGAAAGGGAAGGGGAGATGATGTTATTATAATCTTTAAAAATTAAATCATTTTAAACTACATACTGCTGGAACTCCATCGAGGCAGGATAAGTGCTAGTCCAATGGCTTCTTAGGTAATTATTTAGGTTACCATAGGTGAATGCCTTTACTATTTGAGTGTTGTCATTACCAACAAACAAAGAAGTACCTAGTATTCTTTTTTTAATGGACTTAAAACCACAAGGGCTGTTTTAAGAAATGAGTTTCTCTCTCAGAATGAATTCCATGAGTTCTAGATTTCTTTTTTGAGTCTAGAAATAAACTTGGTTAGATGCACAATATAGAGATGGATTCAGAGAAGATGATCGATCCATCGTGCCTACAGAGGTGAAGTCACTTTAACCTGCATTTCATAAGGGACAACATCATCACAAGCTGTTGTTACCACTCTGGTGAATGTTTCGGTTACCTACTTGTTCCCATTCATGTTTTGTTAGGTCCGTAGAGGATTCAGCCTTCCCAGGAGCACAAGTGCTCAAACCTGATTTACTTCTTTTTAAGTCGGCGGAATGTTCTCGATTTATTGACATCGGTGGCATCAGCACAGATCTCATCTGTAAAACATAGAATCATGCTTTAGTTAAATGCCATTTGCGGGCACTTCAGCTATGGTTGGAAATCTGTCTGTACTGTGTGCAGTCAACTCGGAAAAAATGCAGCCCCCCCCCCCCCCCTTAATCTCACTCACTTTATACGCGTTGTTAATTTACTAATGTCTCTAAGGTGGGCCTATTAAAATAGTTTCTGTATTTTGCAACTAAAGATGTTACCTTATGGGGAAAGCTTCGCATCAGAAATTCTAAGAGAGCCAAGAGGCCCGCATGTAGGTCCTAGACATATTGCATGGCACCGTCGAAGGAAATCGAAGATGCGAAATGTAGGAGAGACCGGCCTCCTTCTGCACCTTTCTCTACGCCTGGGGCTTTCAGGAGTTCAGAAACAGATATTTTGTTTGTTTGTTTTTTGAGACAAGGTTTCATTGTGTAGCCCTGACTGCCCTGGAACTCACTCTGCAGACCAGGCTGGTCTCAAACTCACAGAAATCCACCTGCCTCTCCCTCCTGAGTGCTGGAATTAAAGGCATGTGCTACCACGCCTGGCTCAGAAACATCTTTCAAAAGGGGGTATGCATTTGATTTGCTTGCTGTATTTTCCCAGATAAACGAGGGGGAAAAAAACCCACATCCATGTCCATGAGAGTTCTCCCAGGGAACACAAGTTGAAAACCTGGAAGTTCTTCAACCTAAATTCAGTATAGTTCTTAGCCAGACCTGTCAGCAACTGATCATGTTGTCTAAACCTAGTTGTAAATCTGTTTCTTTGCAAAGGAAAGCTGGGCAATGGTGGCTCACGCCTTTAATCACAGCACTTGGGAGGCAAAGGCAGGCAGATCTCTTGAGAGTTTGAGGTCAGCCTGGTCTACAAAGTGAATTCCAGGACAATTCAGGCTACACAGAAAAAAAACCCTGTCTTGGAAAACCAAAAAAGAAAAAAAAAGAAAGAAAAAAGAAAATGGTTTAAAAGTACAACATGATAAGCCCACTTGATTGCCTTATATAATCTGAGATTGGAATTTTGTTCTTGTCTCTTCTAAGCATTATACTTTCATTCAAAGCAATTAAAAAGTTTTACACTTATTTATTTGTGTGTGTGTGTGTGTGTGTGTGCGTGTGTGTGTGTGTGTGTGTGTGTGCGTGTGTGTGTGTGTGTGTGTGCCACACTCCACAGCACATAATGGAGATCAGAAGACAACTTTTATCAAGTAAATTCCAGGGACTGAGCTCAGGTTGTTAGGCTTGGGGACAAACATCTTTACCTGCAGAGCCGTTTCCATTTCACTGGCCCACAGATGCTTTTAATAATCCTTTAATTAAACTTTAAATAATACTTCTGTTACACTGGTGGCTGTAGTTTAGTGATGGACATCTCTGTGGCAGATACTTCGCTTCTCCAATAACCCCTGGTACGAAATTCTGTTTTTATTTTTCAAGACTAAAACTAAGTCTTATTCTATAGTGTCCTCATAAAATTGGTTTAGAAACTCAATCTCAGCTACTAATCACTAGTTCATAGCCTACATTTTCTTCCCCAAGTAAATGGTCTTAGGTTTTAGGCAGAACAGAATATTCCGGGAAGACCTTCCAGGATTACGTCCACATAATTTATTTCTGATAAGCTCGTTAGGCATGGCCTCATGGCCACTTTAGAACACGGAGCTCTGTAGTTTTCAAAGCTCTTTAGTATCAGGCTGCTTTCTCTACACCACCATAGGCACCGTTTTCTCCTGGGAGTCCTACGAACCATCCTTCTCTATACTCCTGCTTGGGAATTTGAACACTACGAAACCAGAGCCTTTGTCTTATAGAATCTTACTTTGACATCTTGAGGCCTTGCTTGTGGTGAAGACTGCCCTCCTCGGGGCATCACCATAGACCAGGGAAAGAAGTTCTAAGAAAATTCCTATCCATTTTTATTTTGCCCTGCTTTGGTCTTCCATTTCTAAAGAAGTATTCAACAAATAAGACATACTTATTACATCTCAGGTACTGGGGTTTTGGCAGGGATTAGAGAAGCATAAGAATATAGTAAGAAAATAGCATTACCATTCCCTACTTAAATTTGGCAACTTACGAAAGCTATGCATAAAGGTCTTGAGAGTGCATAAAGAGGAGCTATCTAGCCTAGAGGTTAAAGTGGAAAGTTAATGAGAAGATGGCAATATTATCATTCACATGCGTATAAAAGTATGGAGGCTCCCACACCTCAAGGTGCAACTGTGATCACATTTCTGTCTCTATCAGTCTCAGACCCCACCTTCCCAGAATGACTGGCTAGTTAGTATTGGTCTGTAAAGACAGTGGCTCAAGTTTCCCAGTTGGACCATATAGCACCCTCTGTTCTATAGCTGCTGCTGGTCTTCATGCCCACCTGGCCCCTTGTTTACTTCTAGGCTTGGGGCTTCAGCTTGCCTTTGGTAAAGGAGGAAAATAGCTCTCGTGTGTAAGGTACAGCCCAACAACCCTTTAGTAGGTGTGGAATCCTATAGCTACCATAAAGCCAGTTCCCTGAGAGGGTCTGTGCAGGCTCCTGTCCTGACTGTGTTGTACTGAGTGATTATTTAGAGTTAAAATAATCTGCTCAGTTGAAATAAAGGGACAGGATAGTAACTTAGAAATAAATTCTATATGAGTCTCCTTATATGAGTTACCTAGAGCTCATACAAGAAATATTGGTCAGCGGGGCTAGAAGGAGAGGGAAGGAGCTGTCGCTGTTTTATGGGTTTCAGTCAAGGAAGCTCTGTTAATGGATGGTGGTCACAGCGGTGACAGTAAGATAATAGGAAGTGCCAAGGAAGTTTATACTTACTCACAAGACAACAGTGCTGAATTACAGTGTAAGTGAATTCATGTAAACTCTACTTCTGAAACCTCACCTTTAGAAGCTATCTGATGTGCTAATGCATCCCGGCTTTGCGTTTCCAACAGGATTCCATGTTGGAAATGCATGGTACACAGAAAAACCACCTAGTTGTCATGCATGCCGTCATAGCTTTTTTTTTCAGACTTTTACTAATTGTCTCATCTACACCACCAAAGCCCAGAACTCTTTAAAATGACGGATAAAAAGAAGCATATTCCATTATAAATGTCGGATCCGTGCAATAGTACTTCTTACTTTATTTCTTGGTATGTGGCGGAGTGTATTCAAGTCTGTAGACTCTGATATCCCACCATGTATGACCAGGATTTCATCGTCAATAATTGTGCCAATTGGGAGCCAGGTATAGACTTCTTCCAGGACTTGCAAGATTTTTCTTCCATGTAGCTGTAATAAGAGCCTGAGTAAGTTTTTAGTTTCCTGATACGTCCAGTTAAGTGAATAGTCTCAATATGTAGACAAAAACCAAGTTTTCCATACCAACCAAAGGAAACAGTCAGGGAGCTATGAACCAGCTAGCGAGTATTTAGCATGGGACGTTTCCATCCTGTATTGTTGATACTTTGACATTTTTGGGTCTTCCTTGGGGAGGAAACTGCCCCTGTCAGAGCTAATCCCTAGAGATCCTACATGATGGTTCTCATGTACAAACCAGCCATTTCAGAATCCACACTAAGGAATTCTTTTCCTGGACTCTAACTCAGGGCCCCTTCTCTGGTGCGCTAACCAATCAACCCAGAGCAAGATAGTAGACAACTACCGACAACGACCGTCATGCCCCACAGCTGGCTGCCGTTGTGCGAACTACTCAGCTTTCAACACTGAGGAGCTTTGCCCTCTCTCTCCCATGAAACCTAACAAATGTTCTCGTCTGTATTTTCTTCTGGCTCCATCTGCCTCTCTCTCTCTCTCTCTCTCTCTCTCTCTCTCTCTCTCTCTCTCTCTCTCTCTGTGTGTCTTTCTCTGTCTCTCTGTCTTTCTCTGTCTCTCTCTGTCTCTGTCTCTGTCTTTCTCTGTCTCTCTGTCTCTGTCTCTCTCTCTCTCTGACTCTGGTAGTTCCCTATGTGGTATCCCCAATGAGGGATGCTATGCCTCCTGCATGTATAAAACCCCTCCACTATATTGGTAATTTCTCTGTCTGCCTGCCTGAATTAAATATCAAGGATGGGTACCTTTAAAGCAGTGCAATATATTCATAGCTATGCTGAAACTGATCCAACAGTCATAATGAAAAAGAAAATCTAAGATTCTACCACGGTGAGGGGTTCCTGCTGTGGTTATTATTTTATTGGCACAGATTCTAACTAATTAGCCCATCACCTTTCTTAAAGCAACAATCTGGTTTTCTTTAGCTCCTTTTTTTTTTTCACAGAAAAACAAGTATGAGTCTTACCTTGTACTTATGTAAAATTTCTTTTGTGAATCCATACCTGAAAAACATATTTTAAACTATTAATTATTGCTAAAAAGAGAGCCATTGATGTCTCACTATTACCAAATAGTAGGAACTCAAGAAACTATAGACTTCAGTGGTACTTAGCAGAGTCTCTCTGGAGCATTGTGAGAAAGAACAAAAGCAATCAATAGCACAACTTCTATTCTCAAGAAGCTTAGAGTATAACTGGGGAAAGAAAATAGATACTTGTAGAACAATGCAAGACAACTTAACACATGCGTACCATAGCTACGTAAAGGCTACAGGGATTTTGAGAGGCATGCAATGACATTTAGAGAAAGCTGGATGGAGAAGAGCTTTCATTTAAAAAATATTGCTATGACATGGATCATGGGAATGAATGGTATTAAGGGTTTTAATAGAAAATATCAGGAATTTTAATGCCTGGCTAAGGGAGAGTTTTCAATTCTTTTTTTCTTGCTTTAGGATAGTATTGCGTATCCTTTTCAGGTAGCCCTTCCTCTTTAATACTGGGATTAAAGACATGCAACACCACACCCAGATAATAATGTGTACTCTCCATAGCCAACAGGTAAAGGAGGAACAGAGCACACTCCCCACTCATTTCCCTACAAACCACATCATGTCAGGATTTTCCAGTATAACACCGTGTTTTTCAAGAGGAAATCCCTCCCCGTACTCACCAAAGACATCACATTGTTAGACCAATATACATCCTGCCATCTGTGGTGCCTTGAATGAGAATGGCCCCCATAGGTTCATATATGTAATGTTTGGTTCCCACTTGGTAGACCGTTTAGGAAGGATTAGGAGGTGTGGCCTTGTTAGAGAAAGTATATCAAGCCAGGCCTCATCTCCTCTCTCTGTGTATGTATGTATGTATCTGTCTTTCTCTCTCTGTGTGTGTGTGTGTGTCTGTCTCTGTTTCTATCTCTCTGTGTCTGTGTCTGTCTGTTTTTCACTCTCTGTGTGTCTGCCTGTCTCTGTTTCTATTTCTCTTCTGTGTCTGTCATTGTCTGTGTCTGTCTGTCTGTATCTCTCCTTCTCCCTCTCTCTCTTTCTGCTGCTGCTTGTGGATACTATGTAAGCTATGTATGCTTTCAGCTTCAACTCCAGCACCATGCCTACCAGCTTGCCACCATGCTTCCCACCACAATGATCATGGACTCACCCTCTGAAACTGTAAACAAGCCCCCGATGAAATAGCTTCCTTTATAAGTTGTCCTGGTCATTGTTTGTAGTCATAGCAACAGAGAAGTAACTAAGACAGTATCCTTAACTTTCTGGCCCTTTTTGAAACACTAAATATCATTGTCTGTACCATGCTTCTAGAAAACTTCCTCCCTTTCATTTTGAGACAGACTTTTAGGGTGTTCTGAAATGACCTCACAAGTTAACTTCTTCCACATAACCTTTATCGTTAGAATTTTTCATATTCTGTCCTAGGCTATCCATTGCCTTCAATTTCTTCCTTAGTACTCTCACCCCTAGCTAGCTAGGCTTTCAATTGATATCTAGTATTAATAAATACATAGAGTGACACTCCAGGTTATAATTCGTTTCTATCTCTGGACCCACACTCAACAATACATCAAATAAATCTACCTCAGACTAAATCCATTCCCATTCAGAATGATGCTTTTATGCCCTTAAACTCAATCTTGCTCATCCTTGATTAATTCCTCAGTTAAGGCCTCCCTATCAAGTTCTTGGGTGCTTAACTGCTACTGCCTAAAGTCTAGGTCTATTTTGGCCATCGCCATTGCTATCATGCTAGTCTACATAGGACGCTACCATTTCTTCAACTGAACTCCCTGGAGCCATTCTTGGCCCTCCTCCAAATTACCCTTCTTTTTAAAACAGGTGCAGTATTCTTCAATGATATTCTCTTATCCTTAGATACATGCTCATATACCTTCACAACACTCAACCATCTTTTACATCTCCAATCCTACCAGGCCCAATCATATTTGGTTCTCTATTGCTGTGCTAAAACACCATGATCAAAGGCAACTTGGAGAGGAAAGGGTTTATTTGCTTACATGTCCCAGCCACAATACATCATGAAGGGAACTCAAGGCAGAAACCTGGACATGGAAGATCCCTGTTGAGTGACTTGCTCCCCATGTTTGCTCGGCCTTCCTTCTTAGAACACCCAGGAACAGGCTTCCTATAACACCTCTGGATTCTTGTTCTTTAGAGATTCTGCATTTGCCAACTGCACCTCGAGAATTAGAGCTGAAACTCTGCTTGAGTCAGGTGTTGAAACTACCCAGAAGACAAAGGGGATTTGCTGAGCTTTGATCCCAGCACCCAAAAGCCTAGGACCCAAAGTGGGAGACATTTCCTAGCCTCCGTTGTTCTAGAACAAATTGATTTCTGTTTGCCATAAAAAGGAAAGAAAAAGAAAGAAGGAAACATTTATTACCTACTGTGCCTTTCAGACAGAATTCACAAGCCATTTAAGCAGTCTTTATCCCTCAAATCTCCAGTGAGTCAGATAGTCCAAATGCTATGTTACAGCTGTTCTCAAAAATGTTTATGAGCAGCTATGCCAGAAGCAATTACCAGGACACCAAAAAAAAAAAATTCATGCAGCAATGTAAAACACTGTGCTAGCTTCTGAGACAGAATTTGAAGCAAGCCAAAAGAAGCAAGAGAAACTTCCATCTAAGTCTGCTCATACAACCTACCAGACCTACAAACCTGACCTGGCATGCCCACCCAGCGTGCAGTCTGGACTATGAAGGGGAAGTAAGACAGAAAAAAGGACATAGTAAAGAGGAAGCAAAGACATGACTGGAAGAAGAGGTAGGAGAGCTTCAAAGCAGCTGACACTTAGCTGAAAGATGGGGGTTGGTGAACGAGGGCGAGAACTTGGAGACTCTCCTTGCGATTCATCTTCTCTCTCCTTCTCTACAGCTAACTTTACACACATCATCTGGGAAACTAAAGAGAGCAGCAGTTCCAGAGGGAGAATAAAAGATGAAGTCTAAAGTCAGTGTTACCTCAGGTTCATCATGAAGTCTTCATGGTTCCCCCTATTCAGGTGCAGGTCAGTGGGGTAGACGAGAAAACTAACGAGCAGGATCATGAGGATCTCCATGGAATTGTTTCCTCGGTCTACAAAGTCACCATTGAAAACATACGGATTGTTCTCTGAAGGCAGGCCATTCTGGGAAGGAGAGGGGGAGAAAACAAGGAGTTAAAAGGATGTTCTTTTAAAAGTAGGGTTATGTGTTTGTTCCTGCAGAAACAGAAAAGAGGCCCAGTCATTTCTTTCACTGGGAAGAATCTGCTCACTGGTTAGAGCTTCATCCAGGGCACATATCAACAAGGGACCTGGAACCAAAGAGAAGGCTTGCAACAGGAAGGTTTCAGGGAGGGTGGGGGTTGTTTATTCGACCCATCGCATGAGTTTTCTCTGAAAGGAGCTAGGATTTGTCCAGTCCAAAGGAGATACCCTTGTGGGGGAAGGGAACCTGTGAGAAGAGTATACCGTATGAAAAAAATCCAATGAAAAAGAAAACACATACTGTAACTACCAAGAAAGTCTTATCCTGCCCTTTTTTCTCTGAAAAGAGAGAAACTTTTACCCAGAGAAAAACACTAAGTTAACAAACAGTATGGGCACTTTCATTCAAAGGGCCCTAATTTAACTTCCCTGGGTTGTAATTATCTCAATTTGCAGAGTGGAGATGACAATATATCACTTGCCAAATCACCTGTGAGAACTCAGGCAAGCCGGGCAGTGGTGGTGTACACCTTTGATCAGGAGACAGAAACAAGCAGATTTCTGTGAGTTTGAGGTCAACCTGGTCTACAATAGGAGTTCCAGGACAGTCAGAACTGTTACACAGAGAAACCCTGTCTCAAAAAACAACAACAACAACAAAAAAAAAAAACCCACAAACCAAAACCAAACCAAACCAAACCAAACCAAAACAAAACAAAAGAACTTAGGCAACGGGACTGTTTTGTTAGCTATGACTGGGACAGGACTGAATAATAGTGGGCAGATATAACCATACCTGGTGCCGCTACTCAGTATGTGTTCTGATTGATTGATTTATGACCAGGCCATATCAGATATCAGCCCCTTTGAGTATCACTCTTGAATATGAGATACTATTTTTATTTATTTCTTTATTGTTAAGATTGTACTTATAAAAACAGTATTGGTATGAAAAGAAACTGAGAGCGAGCAGGACAAGCACTAATTTTAAAATAGCTACTAGCTTGTTCAGCTGCTTACTGCAACTCTCAAACAAAACATACATAATACGACATGGTTACATTTTCTCAGTGCCATACTTGATAAGGAAATAGCCAAGTGCATTCCTACTGCACAGCAAGATACAGTCAAATGTTTTGAAATGTATTAGAAAGAGGAGAGTCATATCAAATATACACTTTTCTCAGAAATGTTATCTTTGGGAAAGAATACACATATTATAATTATTTTAATGTTTCAAACTATTTTCAAATTCTCCTTTTGTTAGATTTCAAACTAGGTAAGAAAACCTTATTACTTTATTTTAACGCTCTACCATTTATGGGCATTTTAAATCATACATCGCATTATAATAAGTAATTGAAAACAATACAGATTATAATACATGACTTAGGGGATTCCAAGAATTATCTTCACAGTATAATGTGTTCTGGAGATAAGTGGGGGAGGGACGCAGTGGCATATTGTAATAAGATGATTACTATCACAGTCCAGTTTCCTGTATAACACAGTTATCTTTGAGAAAGCCATTTAACCTTTCCTTCATCTGAAAAATGGAAATGAAACCCCTCTTTAATTACCATGCAATAATATTTAGGAACTAAGCATTATATGTACAAATAATTCCATGCAAATCACAAACACAAGTAGAGTCATTAATTAGGATCTCCATGCTATTTCTAATTTTAAGAGTGCAGTATTTAATATTTTCCTTTTTAAACTTTTTTATTTATTCTTTGTGTCTTGTCTCTCATATCATGCATGCCTCCTGGTTCCCCCATCTCCCTCCCCACCCCTGCCCTGCAGAATGAAACAAAATAAAGTTTAAGAGAAAAAAGAAATAAAAGGAGGAAAAGAAAATCTTGTCATAGAAGCTGCAGTGTGACACAGTGAGCCATGCAGTAAACCCCTTTATCCATACATTTTTACATGGAAGCATTCATCACAAAAGAGCACTGGTCTGGTTCAAGACCCTTGGTCTCTGCTACACCGTCAACATTGGGCCCTCACTGGGACTCTTCCTGGACATCCATTGCTTGTCTGTGGCATGGAGATCCTGCAGCCCTAGGTTCACAGGACTGACCCCCTCAGTCTCATACCCCAGCAGATCACAAATGGAGTGGATGTTGGGGTTGCTCAACATATTACCTTGGTTCTGGGCCTGGGCAGTTACAGGGTTGGTCAACCTGCCAGCTCTACCCTGTCTTCCCCACCAGGGTGGGCTCTCCAACATTGCTCTGGCTATTTCACCCCCTGCAGTGATGAGCAAGGGGTGTGGCCAGTTCTCATCCTCAGGGTTGGTTCTCTCACACCTACACCTTCAGGGCCAGCTCTACTGTGTGGTCCAGGTGAGGCATCCGGGCCACTCTCCCAGGTGCTGCAGCTGATGAGGGACAGGGACAGTTCTCCTGCTCTTATGACCTCAGGGTCAGCTCTTCACCTGCCTCAGGAGTTGATGGAAGGGGGTGGGGGCATCTCTACACAGTTCATGCCACCACATGACAGATAAGCAATGAGAGTAATGGGGATTCTCCCATGCTCACAACTTTAGAGCTGGCTTGCCCATACCTTTGCCAACAGGGTTGGCTTTATTGCGCTGCCCAGGCAAAATGTAGGGTCCACTTTCCCGAGTGTGCTGGTAAGAGGGGTGGAGGGGAATCAGCTCTCCTGCTCTTAGGACCTCAGGGCCAGCTTTCCCACCTGCCTCAGGTGTTGATGGGTGGTGGCGGGGGTGGGGGGTAGGGGTGGGTTGGGAGGGTGATGAGGGAGTGAGGGGTAGAGAACATTTTCTTAATGGGGCTAAGATAGGGCAAACTGTTACAAAAATATAAGCTATACTCATCAAAACTTACAGAAAGAGAGAAGGATTCGGTACCTCTGATATTTGTCCTTTCCCCAGCCTTCAGCTGGTTAGAATAAGAGCTGTGAGGACTGACAGACTCTGCTGAGATGTACCTTCTCTGGAAGAGGTTAGGGGGAACAGCAGCAGAGAGTGCTGGGGCAAGGACATGGAAGGACTAAGCCTGAAGGGAAAGAAGGAACCCATGACAAAGGATGACTGTCTCACAGGAAGAGGACAGTCCTGCATGGGCTTTAGGGAATGTTGGATCTTCCTAGGAAAAGAGTGGGAACTGCTTTCAAGTAACAAAAGTCAAAACAAAGAGCAACTTTATTTCAGAAGAAAATTGTAAGACATGTATGAAGCATAAAAGGTCTCAAAATTCATGGGAAAGGCTGTAGAGATGGCTCAACAGTTAAGAACAAGTACTGCCTAATACAAGGACCAACACAACACTGGACAACATACGGAGTGAGACCTTGAAATATGCTGTGCTAAATGGGATGACTTTATCAAAGCCCTTCCCTTAGGAAGTTTGCAGAAAAGAAGCAAAAATATTCCAAGAGTCAGAGAGGATGGAGGACACCAAGAGAAACAAGGCCTTCTAGATATAACAGGACTAATGTACATATAAACTCGCAGAGACTGTGGCAGCATGAACAGGTACAAGACAGACAGCATTCTAGCAACGGGATGGGGAAGAGGTCCTGAGCTCCCATCCCTAACCAAGAAGCTATCCCCAGTTGGCAACCTCTTACAAAGGAAAAACCAGTTTTCTTGAATAAAGTCTCATGGGGTATAGAAACCACACTTAAATATAGGCCCTGGGCCCAGCAGTAGATGGCCAACACAAAGTAAACTCAATGGTGGTTTTGTAGATATCTTTTTTGTCTCATAATGCTTTGGGGGGGCAACTTTTACCTTACCTTATTGTCTTTTTTTTTCCTTTGCATAGTATGGTTTCCAATGTTGTGCACGTGTGTGTGTGTGTGTGTGTGTGTGTGTGTGTGTGTGTGTGTGTGCATGTGTGTATACATATATATATATATATATACTGGCATGTGTGTTGTGTATGTGCTTCTCATGCTTTTTCTTTTTTTCATATTCTAGTCCTTTTTCTTTTTGCCTGTTTGTTTTCTAAGGAGAGAGAGAAAGAAGGCATAGAGTTGGATGGATGAGGAGGTGGGAGTATCAGGCAAATGAAGGAGGGGAAACTATGATCAGAATATAGTGCATGAAAAAATATATCTTCAATAAAAATTAAAGTAAGAAATACTGTTCTAGCAGAGGATTCAAATTCTTTTCCCAGCACTACATCCAGTGGCTCACTTACAGCTCCACCTGCAAGGAGATATGATTGATGTCTCTGGCCTCCAAGGGCACCTGATTTCAACTACATAAACACACACACACACACACACACACACACACACACACACACACACAATGTAAGTAAATCTTAAAATTTGTGGGATTAAAATAAGATATTTAAGTTTTAAAAATTAATAGATGCCGGGCGGTGGTGGCGCACGCCTTTAATCCCAGCACTCGGGAGGCAGAGGCAGGTGGATCTCTGTGAGCTCGAGGCCAGCCTGGTCTACAAGAGCTAGTTCCAGGACAGGAACCAAACAAAAGCTACGGAGAAACCCTGTCTCGAAAAATCAAAAAAAAATTAATAGATTAGAAATAACTAAAGAAGAAATGGAAAATATTATTGAAAGAGCAAATAGATTTTTAAAAAGCAAAAATGGTGAAATTCATAAAGAATAAATAGAAGCCATGCATGGTGATGTGTGCCTAGAATCTCAGCATTTGGGTGTGAGAAAGAGGCAAGGGTAACAGGAATTCAAGGTCATCCTTGACTACATACTGAGATCAAGGCCTGCCTAAGAAACATAAGGCCCCTCAAAAGAATAAAAAGAAACAAAAAGAACAAAGGAATGAATAAAAATAAGAATAAAGGAAAAAAAGGGAGGGAGGGAGGGAGGGAGGGAGGGAGGGAGGGAGGGAGAAAGAGCTCAAAACCCAAGAAACTAATATACTAATAATAGGCATTCCATATTGGAAGAGAACAGATGGAGAATAAGTAATTAAAATAATACTAAAAGAACTTCTCAATGGCTAGAAGCTAGAGTGATGGCTCAGTGGTTGAGAAAGATTGTCGCTTTTTCAGGGGATCTAGCACCCACATTGAGCATCTCAAACCACCTGGAACTCCAGAGGAAGAGAATCCAATACCTCCTTCTGGCCTTTATATGTATCCATATTTATGTGCATGCACAGATGTGTGCAGACACACAGACAAATTAAAAATAATTTTTTAAAAGAAAATTTCAGTTTAGTGTTTGAAAGAGCTCATTACTCTTAGATATAATGAGGGAGAAACTCTATTACTTGTTAAAGGCCTTAGAAGATGCCAACAAAAAAATAAATAACAAAGAGGAAAGAATAATCCTGGTATTATACTGACCATGTGACATAGAGAAAGGCAGAAGATGTTAGAATAAAATCTACAAATTAAAGAGAAAAAGGGACTATGAGTCAAGAATTCTATATCAACAAAGACATCATTAACATGTAAGGATAGCAGAAAAATATTTACAGATATGTGAGGGCTCAAAGGTTCTTCAGGGTAGAAAAAACTATGTAGTAGTTTAGTACCACAAAAGCAATGAGCAAGTATACATGCATACCAAGCATAGTTTTAGGTATAAGGAACAATCAAGTTGATAATACAAAGCCATTGTATTCAATGAGCTTGCACTTAGAGAGATAGCCCTCATAGGTTTCACACTCAACAAAATACTCTAACCAAGTTACAACAATAACAATTAAAATGCCTTCAAGTCAGGGAAAGACTAAGAGGAAAGAATACTGTTGTGGAATAATCTTTTTGTACACTATGAAGATGTATCTTTGATGAAGTGCCTTGTGATTGGTTTAATAAAGATCTGAATGGCCAATAGTTAGATAGGAAAAGAGGCTAGGCAGACACAGAGGTCTCAGAAAAAGACAAAAAGGCAGAGCCACCAGCCAAATGTAGAGGAAGAAGGATATGTAGAAGAGGTAAAGCCACGAGCCACGTGGCAGCCCATAGATTAATAGAAATGGGTTAACTTAAGTTATATGAGCTAGTTAGAAACAAGACTAAACAAAGATCGAACTTTCATAATTAATAGGAAGTCTCCATGTGGTTATTTGGGAGCTGGCAGGCAGGACTCATTACACATGGTACCCAACATCTGGCCACATATATTCACAAAAGGCCTAAGAGAAGTAAAAAAAAAAAAGAAGTTTGGAAGACAGAGCCAAATGAGGCTTCCTGGTGACCAAGTTCTCTTTTGGGTAGGCTTGACATACAGAGCTGCAGTCACCAACCACTGCCTGCATGTTGGGACCAGTTACCAGTACCATGTGCCAGTACCATGTGCTAATCTGAGCTGTGTGGCAGCTGGCATGACAGTTCAGGATTTGTCTCATGCAGTCAGAGTACAATGCAGGTGCTCAGTAAAGATAGAGCCAGGTGGGGAAAAAAACCCTCTAAACAGTTTACAGTGTGTTTCAAAAAAATGTGTGTAGGCTTAAAAAGAAAAGGAAATGGGTATAGACAATCATAGAAAACATAATTTGTTTATAAATAATAAGATAAAGTACTTAAAGACAAAATAAAATAATATAAAAAAGGATAAACCACATAAACTTGGAAAGTACAAAGTCAGAATCTTATATGGTGTCTTGTTGACTTTGGGATTTTGATTCCTGATGAATAACAGCTGATGAGAGACATGGGATTGTAAGAGGGAGTGCCGAATTAAACCAGCCTAGATACTATAGAAATGCTTTAACTTTAAAATGGAAGTCAGAAAATATATTGCTTTGGGGAGAGGTTATGCTTTTGTTTCCACAGAAAATGAAAGACTGTGGATTCCTTCAAGGTTGATAGAGATCAGGTTTGATCAGGAAAGGCTCCCTGAAAATCCTGGCTATAGACATAAAGAAATAAACCTAGAGAAACTACAAGACAGGTTACATATAATTTACCTGCTCAGACATAAACAAAAAAAATCATCTTTGGCTGACTTGTGGACAATATATATGTGTGTGTGTGTGTGTGTGTGTGTATGTATATATATTACACACACACACACACACACACACACACACACACACACACACACACACATATATATATATATATATATATATATATATATATATATAGTCCATACTTGTGTTAACCGAGATATGTATGTTACCTTTGAAAGTTTGTGTGTTAGTGCAATGGGTGGCCCAGGTGATAGTGCCTCTGTTGCAATTTCCTCAGGGTTCTGCATCCACAACAGCTTCAAAGCTGCTGGCTGAGATGGTCCAGCCTCACAGACAATTCTGGCAAGGGCTACAGATAAGCCTTGCACTTTCCCATTGCACAAAGAACAGACAGCAAATGTTATGGCTAGTTTTCCCAGGACTTGACCATTATCTCAATTTTCTCAGGTACCCTAAAGATGTGATTACCCACAGGGAACAGGAAGCTGTCTAGAGAATACAACACCCACATTCCCCATAGGTATGGTGGGATATTTTTGGTTGGTAGGTAGACTATGGATATTTGTCATCATTTGGGGGGGGGGTAGGTTACACATTGTTACTGGTCATGGTCAGGGGAGAAAGCTAAACAAAGGAGATTAGATTCAGGGATCTCTTCCTGAAGGGAAAGCGGGAATATAATATAGAAATAATGAGATAAAAGGGTGGATTGTTGAGTCTCCTTTTGAACAACCACTAGTCTCAAATATTTTAATATTGGTATGGATTTTTGTAAATTGATACAAATTTAAGGTTATTTTTGTTATACTATATATGTTTCTATTTTTGTTTAAGGTATTGTACCTACACAGCTCATTTAAAAATGTAAAGTTTTAGTCCTTAAAAGCTATTTTAGATAATAAAGAAAGACAGGTTATTAGTTAGTTGTCTGTAACAATCAAGCTTATAGTCATATTAGGTGTGTTTCAAGGTCAAACACAGACATATTCTAAATATATAGATGGTCTTCACACACTTTCAAGACATAAATAATTTGGCATTTAAACTGTTTTAATAACAAGTCTTTTCATGAGAGTAAGAGACATCTGCTCCTGGCTGCACCAATTTACTTCAGAAAAGAATGATGGACATTGAAGAACCTCCATATGGAGTTTGCTTTTATTAAGGCAAAGTTAGCCGTTTGTACAAGAAACTTCCCTTGCCTTGACTGCTGACAGTATGCTGTACAAAGTGGACATGCAGAACACAAAGAAAAGTGACTACTGAACTTTGACAAGACATGGTAGGACAGTCCCTCAAACTACTGCTTCACAGAAAGATCTGTCAAGTCTTTAAGCCTGTAGGTCAAAGATAGATGCTCCAATGTTACAGAGGAACCTTGGGTGACTGTCCAGGCAGCCAGCAGTTTCTCATAGTTTCGAAAGTTGTTTTCTCTGCTTACTCGAGTAATATTTTATCCTTCTTAGGTCTCTGGTGGGAATTGAAGATTAAGTAGTTATAGTTTTACATTTTTTCTTGTTACCTAATTCAGAAAAAACTTACATAAGAGATGTAAAGTTTATAAGATTGAGAGACATAAAAGCTTAGTTTATCTAAGAAAATGTTTTGAGGTCTAAAAAGATAGTTTTAAGATGGTAATGCAAGTTATGATAGAAAATGTTTTAGGAATAAAACTTTAGATTCATTGAGATAAGATAAATAATATAGTATTTTCTCTGAATTTGCCAAATGCAAATGTACTGGATATTGTAATATAATTCTTACCTGATAATTGTTCTTACTGTATATAGTTTTACTATGTTAAATACCTTTCTTTTTTACTTAAACAAAAGGGGGAAATATTGTGGAAAAATCTTTTTATATACTGTAAAGATGTGTCTTTGCCATGATTGGTTTAATAAAGAGCTGAACGGCCAATAGTTAGGCAGGGAAAGAGGTTAGGTGGGACTTCTGGGGACAGAGAGGTCTTGAGAGAAGAAGAAAGGTGGACTTGCCAACCAGACACAGATGAAGCAGGAGGAGCAAAATGGAGATGAGATAATGAGCCTGTGGAAAGACAGATTTAAAAATATGGGTTATTTAAGTTATAAGAGCTAGCTAGAAACAAGTCTAAGCTAAGGCTGAGGTTTCCTAATTAATAATAAGTCCCCATGTTGTTTTTATTGTGGGGAGCTAGTAGCCCAAGAAAAATCTGTTTACAGAATACAACTATGAACTGTTAGCCTTCAAATATATTATTGAATATAACTCAATATGGAATCATCAAACTTGCATTTAAGCACTAAGCAAGAATTCTAGAAACAGAAGAGGAAATTGTTTAAAAGTACAAATACATTATTCAGATTGAAGAGACAGAAATTAATAAAGCTCAGGATCTAAAAAAAATAGGGCTGGAGATGTAGAATGTTAGCTTGTGTCTTAGGTTGTCTATTGTGAAGAGACACCATGACCATGGCAACTCTTATAAAGAGAACATCTAATCGGGGTGGTTTGCTTACAGTTCAAAGGTTCAGTCCATTATCATCATGACAGGGAGCATGGTGGCATGCAGGCAGACATGGTGCTGGAGCTTAGAGTATGACATCTTGCAGGCAACAAAAAGTTGACTGATAGTCACACTGAAGGAAGCTTGAACAAAAGAGACCTCAAAACCTGCCTCCACAGTGACACACTTTCTCCAACAAGGCTACACCTCCTAATAGTGCCACTCTTTCTGGGGGCCATTTTCTTTCAAACCACCACAGTATGCATGAAGTCCTTAGCATCACACAAAACTGTGGTGCTAAGGCACTTGGCAGTCACTTACAATGTCAGGACTTGAGACATAGAGGTAGGAGAATCAGATATTCAAAGTCATTCTCAACTACATAAAGAGTTCAAAGCCAGTCTAAGCTAAATAACATGAGACCTGGTCTCAAAAATAAATAAATATATGAATGAATGAATGAATGAATGAATGAATAAATAAATAAATAGCATAAGAAATGGATGCTGTGCTCAGTAAAAGAGAACCATGATATACTAGCTAGTTTTATATCAACTTGGCACAAGCTAGAGCCATCAGAGAGGAGGGAGCCTCAGTTGAGAAAATACCTCCATAAATTCAGACTATAAGCAAGTCTGTAGGGCATTTTCTTTAGTGATTGGTGGGGAAGGGCGCAGCCCATTATGGGTGGTGCCACCCCCAGGTTGGTGGTCCTGGGTTCTATAAGAAAGCAGGCTAAGCAAGTCATGAAAAGTAAGCCTGTAAGCAGCACTCCTCCACGGCCTCTGCATCAGTTCGCATGCAGGCTCCTGCCCTGCTTGAGTTCCTGTCCTGATTTCCTTCGGTGCTAGACAGTGCCGTGGAAGCATAAGCTAAAAAAACCAAAAACAAACAAAAAACGTTCCTCCCCAACTTGCTTTTGGTTGTGGTGTTTAATCACAGCAGTAGTAACCCTAAGCAAGAAATATGGTGTAAAAATAAATGTATAACTATTTAATAAATACACACAATGGTTAGAAATATCAAGAATAAGAAAGTAATCAAAATAAATGGGGAAAAGCTAAATTTTCAAACACGACTTTGAAAATTAGTTTTAAAAGTTTAAATATAATAATAATACAAAAAGAAAATCATCAAAACAATATAAAGGAAAAAAACAAAGCAAAGCAAAATAAACAGTAAAGAAGAAAAATTTCAAACATGCGAACATTAAAATATGAAAGATGTATTAAAACAAAAACTCAGGTAAATATTATTCTAAAAATAGATAAATATATAAATAGCTTAGAGAAGACTGAAAACAGGTAAATACAACAAAGAAAAGACAAGAAAAGAAATATTAACAGGAGACAAAATGGAATTTAAGATTAAAATGTTAACTGGGTGTAGTATCAGCATCTACAATTCTAGTACTGGGGAAACAGAAGGATCACAAGTTTTAGGCTAATTCAAACTACAGAACAAGTTCAAGGCCAGCCTGATTGACATAGTGAGACCCTGGTAGAATACTTGTCTAGCACATAGAAGGCTTGGGTATGACCCCTAGCACCCTAAAAATTAAAGCATTTAACAAAATCACAAAGCTTAATTATAACACGATAAAAAGCCCTTTATAAGCAATATACATTTTATGAGCTTGTAATCAACATGCAGAGAAGAAATATTTGCCTCATATTCTAACCACAAGTGCAAGAAGAAATTGTTTAACAATACAAAGGTAGTGAATGTTTGCCTTTAATCACTGCTTTAAAATAACCTCCATAAATTCTTGACACTTTTTTTTTTATTTTCGAGACAGGGTTTCTCCATAGCTTTTTGGTTCCTGTCCTGGAACTTGCTCTATAGACCAGGCTGGCCTTGAACTCACAGAGATCCGCCTGCCTCTGCCCCCCAAGTGCAGGGATTAAAGGCATGCACCACCACCGCCGGGCTCTTGACACTTTTTTGAAAGATGAAGTCTAATTTTCTTCCCCTTGAGTGAGACAGACTTAATGACATGCTTCTAATAAACAGAAAGAAAGTGGAAGTGATTATGTGAAACTTTAGAGACTTAAATTATAGAAGACAGTGAAGCTTCCCGTTTCTCCTCTTAGATTGCTCACTTTGGGGAAAACAAACTGCCGTGGTTGTGAGAAGGTTCAACCAGCCTTGTGGAGAGGTCCATGGGTTTAGGAATGAAGTGAAATGCTATACCCAGAGCCATATGAGTTAGCCATCTCTTTTTGTACTTTTAAAAGATTTAAAGATTTATTCATTTTATGTGTATGTGCTTGTCTGCACGTGTATATATATGCATACACTATGTGTGTACAGTGCCCTCAGAGGTCAAAAGATGGTATCAGACGCCCTAGAGCTGGAATTAAAAATGGTTGTGCACCGTCATGTGGGTACTGGGAACCAAACCTGGGTCTTGTGCAGGAGCAGCAAGTGCTCTTAACTACTGTGTTTCCTCTCTAGCCCTGAGTTAGTCTTCTTGAAAATGGGTTCTTTTGATAGTCAACCTCTCAGATGACCACAGCCCTGGACAATAATCCCATGAGAAACCCTGGACCAGAAGCATACAGCTAAGCTGCACCCAAATTTCAGACCCACATAAATTCTTACATACTAAATTTTATGATTTCAAGGCACTAAGCATTGAGGTGATTATTTATAGTAATGTATAATACACATACTTAGACAACTAAAATAGAAAATATATGCAAATTAAAAAACAATAAACTTATAGATATATAGAAAATTGGACAAACCAGTATAACTAATTTTTCAAATGCCCACGTAACCTTTGTGAAAATTAACTTTATACTTGGCCTAAAAGAAATCTTTATTAAATTCAAGATGAAAAATATCTCACATGGCATTTTCTTATATTACAGTCCAGTAAGGTCTGAAATAAATAATACAACATGACTAGAAAAATTCTTGCTCCATGAATCTATTCTTAGAAATTAACAGTTGTATTCTTGATAAGCAGTGGATCAAAGAAAAAATTAAAGCAAGACTCAGGTTTCACACGAGGAATGAGGAGAAGGCTCAGTAAGTAAGGCAGTTGGTAGGCAAGCATGAGGCTCTGAGTTGAGATTTCCAGAACTCCCAGTAAAGATAGGTGTGCTGGCACAGGTGTGTAAGCACAACGTAGGGAGACCAGTGGATCCTGGGACTCAGTGGTTAGCCAGCCTAGCCAATAGCAAGCATCAGGTACGTTGAAAGACCCTGTCTTAAAATATCATGTGGAAAGTGATGAAGACACTGATGTCAACCAATAGCCTGCACATATGCTAGCTGAGGCGAGTACACACACACACACACACACACACACACACACACACACACACACACAGGCGCATACAGGCACACACGCCCATGCATGCATAAACACCTCCATCACTTCCCCATGCCACTTCCACAATTAAAAAAAAATCTTAAATGTATACTGATCTCTTCTGTTAAGCCTCTTATAAGGTAATGGCTCCAAGAAAGGCAAGATTTATTTGGATGTATTTCTACCTCGCTTGTTGCATAATCTAAGTTAGAACACATTTTAGTCTTCAAATAATAAAAGAACTAAGTATCCTTAGTTACATGAGTCTCTAGGCTCTTTAGGTTCCTGCTACTGAGAGCTCCCTCAGTTCCTTTTAAAAGAGCAAAAATTCTTCACTCACTTCCAATAAACTCGGATTTATGCTATAGCTAATAAATACCACATCGCTTATGACATGGAGATTCGACCAAAATTTACAGAAAACCCAGGGTAACTACAAATTTAAAAAGCACTCAGATGATCTATGAGGGAAAAGGAAAAAGCAGAGCCTAACTTGAAAAGACACACACATACAAATGAGACGTTTTCCTATATTCTCACCTACTTCCTACTGAAGCATTTTTACAATAGACACCAGGAGGTGATTTCAACATATCTGGACATTTTCATAAGGTATACCAAACAATAACTTCTGGACTTCAACTCCATAATATTGCAACTTTGATTTTTCACAACCTCGGATCTTGAAGATCTAGTCTTCTGAGAAAGGAAATGACTTTTTCCCGGTGGCAGCAGGAAGCACCCGGGTGATGGGCACAAAGGGTTTGATTACCTTGCCAGCAGGAAAGGTATGGGCGGGGGGGGGGGGGGGGGGGGGGCGGGGGCTGAGGTGGAGGAGTGTGGGGCAGAAAGCAAGAAAAGTAAAACAAGACCGCACAGAATCCCAACAAACAACAGCAGCATGCTACCCACAGGGTTAAGAGTTAATTGGCTGCCCTGTGGCCATGGCCAGCTCCTTTGCAGCTTCAGGAGGGCCCACTCTCAGCTCCAATTTAACGAACTAATTCACTAACACTTGATCTGCAGCTTCAAGCTCTCCATTCAGGGAGGGAAAATGTCTTGGAATGCTAGCAAGGCTGAGACTCTAAATGAAGTATTTCAAATTGGTCACTCCAATTAAGCAAAAGTGGCTGATTAGAATTAACCTTTTCAGAAAATAAAATCTAAAAATGCAAGCTAACTAATGATATGCAAATTGCTTCACTTGATGATAAAATTACATTTGAAGACAGAAAGCGGAGGTGCCCTTTTAAGCAAATGTCTGTCGTGGTTAAGAGTATGGTACCTAGAGGGGAAAAATTCTTTCCCAAGCCAGATGAGATTGTGTGAGCTGAAAATATATCAGTATTGAAGTGCTAAATGACAAAAATTTTAAGGATAGTTAAATACTAAACAAACAAACAAAAAACCAACTAAGAAAAATTTCTCTGAAATCCAAACTTTATTGCCATATACCGCATGAAAGTATGTAACAAAATCCTCCCTACCCTTCGAGACTTTTCTTCATGATTTTTGGGCCCTTACTAAATTATTAAACTTCCTTAAAAGGCTTGTCAAAACTGGCATCCCTTAATCCAGCCATAGTAGTACATGTTTGTAATCCCAGGAGTACTCAGAACGCTAAATGATAAAGATTGTGAGTTCAAGGCTAGCCCGGGCTGTATAGCGAGGCTATCTCAAGGTAAAATAAAATGATAAGTCAGGTGTGACGCCACACACCTGGATTTGCCAGCACCTGGGAAGTTGAGGCAGGAGTGCTACAAGTCAAACTTGGTCAAAGTTGGTTCCACAGCTAGATCCTGTCTCAAACACAAAAACTAGCCACTTCACCCAGGAAGTCTTCAGCAAAGTTAGTGTCCCACCAATAAGTTCCCTTCAAACTCCAAAGTCATCCCAATCAAAATACATCTTCTCTCAATTAGCTTTTGTTTGTTGTGGTCCCCACCTCGATCCCTGTGCTAGGAACTGATCCCAGGGTATCTTGTCTTTCTTATCAATCAAATTCCCACTGAACCCATCTGCCAGCGCAACAATTTTCTCTTAGTCATGTTATGTGGTCAAGTTTTAGCATATCATAGATAACTGATATATATGGCATATATATAGCATTTCATATGTAACTGGTATTCAATATGTATGAAATGAATGGGCCCTATAGTCCATCTTTGTATGTTGCTCTACTTTTTCCATAATCCTTCTGCCTCCAGCACCACAGAGACCAAATAAAAAACTTATTAAATGAATAAATTCGTGGAAAGATTCATTTTTTGCACATGATCAGTTATAATGATAAAAGTTTTGACCCTGAAATCCCACTACTTAAGAGGATGAGGCTACAAGATTACAAGTTCGAGGCATGCTTAGGTTCTAGGGGGTGAGTCTAATGTCGTAAACTTAAAAAGATGAAACAGGATTGAGGATATAGTTCAGTGGTAGTATGCCTGACTAGCATATGGGAGGCTCTAGGTTAAGTTCCTGGTACTGTAAAACAAAGTCTTGAGCCAAACCCACCACCTGGAAGAGAAAAGTGACCTGGTAAGGCTTTCCAGTAATGCTCTTTTCTCAGACTTGGTTGACCGGGACCAAACCTGAGCAGACAGTCCTGCTCATATTAGAATGTACAGAGGAACCAACGAGGAAGAAAGTGTATAGCAAAATTCCAACTGAGAGGTGCATAAGTTTTCATTAAAGCAAAGCTTCTGGTTTCTTTAACATTGATGATGAAGAAGAATTTAGCCACAAGAAGGCAAAACATCCGGTACTTTTAGCTTTAAATTTTTCCAACAGTTGAGCAAACTGTTCTGCAAAAAACAAAATTTGTTTCCCTTAAAGCATAACAATCAAATCAATGTGAGTTAAAGTGAGACCACTAGCTAGCTCTAAACAAGCTTTGGAGATCAGGGTTCACAGCAACATGACTCAACCCACAGCTCCTGTCGATGAGCAGAATGAATCATTGCACTGGACAGGAATTCAGGGAGCTCTTGTTGCACTAATTAAAAACAACAACAACAAAAATATCACAGTGAGAATCCAAGCCCACGACAGAAATCCCACCATGCCCTGAGGCGATCACTTAGCTCATAGCGATGCGCCTGCTACAACCCTGAGCAGAAAACCTTTGTATCTGCTGCCACAATAACATTTGTTCCTACATACATTGTTTATATGAATTATCCAGACCCGGGAGACTGACTTCTTGAAAAGTTAAAATATTTTGTGGGTTACTTTAAGCGTTTTGGTTGGGAATTTGAAAAAATGTTGCGTTTGTTCACTTGCTTCTTAGCAGACTATGCCACATGACCGAAAACTCTCCTGATCACACAGGCTAATCATTCCCTTAGATGCTGCTGCGAAGTCAAACATGGTTCCCGATATTGCCCAGTTCAGACTATTACTGCCTCGTTTCCTCTCTTGTTTTTATAATTACACATCTCCTCTTACCATATGGAAGTATGCTCACTTTTCATTGTTGCCATTGTATCTGACTTTTGCCTCGTCTCTTCCTACTGGCCAATCATCTGTAGCCAGACAGGCAAATTTATGCAGACCTTGTGTGAGGAAATATTTCCCCGATATACGATTAATGACCCTCGAGTTAGGGCCTAGGGTCTGCCCTATGAATAAAGGTGAAGGACTACGTCAGGAGGTCAAGAGAGAAGATCTGAAACCCGTCCTGCTGGCAACCATAGGAGCGATGGTGAAGAAAGCAATGTAGCTGGGAGCCTGACAACCTGAGAGGTGAGGTAGCCTTTTCCTCATATGGAAACACTGGTTCTATTCCTAGACCGGTTTGCACTCTTGGTTTTATGTAGGACCAGCCTCATGCAAATATAATTCTGCATTTAAATTACAGGCCAAAATGAGACAGAAAGGGCCAAAATATTGACTTTCGGGAATTAGAGAGTGCTTCTTTGGATGTGTCGTTTGTCCTGACTTCATCTCACTGCTTTCCTCCAAGTACTCAGTTGTCACACGCTAAGAGACCCTGTACCATCATCATAAGATTATCCTGGCATTTTCTTTTCTCAGATGGCATTAAACTACAACTTTTGGGGTATTTTTCCCAATTAGATAAAAAAGAATCTCTTTATCCAACTAGTACAAATGCCTTTAAAATAATATGAGGCTTGGCAGGATGGCACATGTCTATAATCTCAGCACTTGGGAGGCAGCGGCAGGAGGACCTCTGTGAGTTCAAAGCCAGCCAATACAACAGTGAGACCCTGTCTCCAAACAGTAGTAGTAGTAGTCATATAAGCTGAGCATGGCGATTCAGACCTGTAATCTCAGCATTCAAAGGAGTATCATCCTGAGATTTAAGGAAGCCTGGCCTTGAGGGCAGCCTGGATTACAAAGCAAGATCCTGTCTCAAAAAACTGAACCCATACATACACCAACACACACACACACACACACACACACACACACATACACACACACATACACACACACACATGCACTCACACACATACACACACGCACACACATACACACTCATGCACACACACGCACACACATGCACACACACATGCACGCACACACATACACATACATGCACACACACACGTAGGTATGTATGGTTTCAGCACTTTTTCTTGTGCCATTGTTAAAAACACTAATGATATTAGTTTCCAACTCCCCCTTTGCCCTCACTGCCTTATCATAGTTACTCCCGACTTCCTTTTAAAGGTTTTAAAAGGCGATTATTTCTTTTTAAATTAAAAAAACCCTAAATATTCAAAAAATGGTTCTTCCTTTTAAAAGGTTATTATTGTATATGTTTCAGCTATATAACATACGTGACTGGCAACATACAAAGACTAAAGGAGGAACCACAGTGAAGCAAATCAGCATACCTGTCATCTCACAGAGCCGGTCATGTTTTGGCGCTAAGCACTCACTCACATCAACTCATTTAGCATGGATCTCAGACATGGTACGTAACCAAGCACAGTGGTTTCACAACTCGGCGAGCACGAAATCCAAACAGGCATGACCAAGAAATGACAGGGAGGGAAGTCTGCTCCCTGCAGCATGCAAGGGACTAGCAGCGTCGCTTTGTTCCTAAAGCAGCATCCTCTCTCAGGGTGTGCATGCTCCGGAACACTCACTCAGGGAATACATTTCTGAGCATGTTCAGTTTAAGAAAGAAAGACAGCGGGCACATTTTCAAGTATGCTCAGCTAGGGGTTAGGAGGCACACATTTCAAAGGTCAACATGGTAGAAGGGACACTTTGGGGTATGCTCAACTTGTATCATGAAGATGGCAAGAAGGAAAGCACCTGGGCATGCTTACTTCCCACATAAGGTTTTAGCTGCAGAAGGGAAAGGGTACTTTTTGAAAATACATTAATACAGTAGTTTGTCTCTAAAAGGTACCTACCTCATAACTCAGCAGCCAATAAACATATCTTTATTAATATAATTCTCATGTTGTACATAGATCTCTTTTCAGTTTCTTAAAAGTGAAACCTTAGCCAGGCGATGGGGTACATGCCTCCCAGCCCTTGGGAGGAAGAGGCAGATGGATCTCTGAGCTCGAGTTTGAGGCCAGCCCAGTCTACAGAGCGAGTTCCAGGACAGTCAGCCAAGGCTGTTACACAGAGAACCCTGTCTTGAAAAATCAAACAAAAAACCAAAATTCTTAGCCAGATAGTGGTGGTGCAATCCTTTAATCCCAGCACTCAGGAGGCAGAGGCAGGCTAATCTTTGTGAATTAGAGGCCAGTCTTGTCTACAAGAACTAGTTCCAGGACAGGCTCCAAAGCTGCACAGAGAAACCCAGTCTCAAAAAAAAAAAGTGAAATCTTGCCATTATCAATGATCTTTCTCTCCATTCCCCGTTAAATCAAGCAAGTCATGTGTATAGTTTGTTCCAGACCCAATCAGCGTTTACCTCTCACCTTGAGTTTGGCAGCATTCTAACCCATGGCTCTTATGTATCACCCCCAAAAGTCCCCCAATCCATGCCAGAGTAGTTTCCTTCTCTGTTATTTCAGGCCTGTAATCTCCATTTTCCCTGAATAATGTCACTGGAGAACTCTTGAGATGTTTCTTGCTTCCATTTGAATGCTATATTTTCACCTTGAGTTCTTTTTATGCTTCTTCCCGCCCACCTCCTCCTGTTCAGTCTTTACATTAGCACCTTCCAATTTTATATGCTCCATGTTACTTTGCCAGTGCAATTAAAGCATTGTGTCAGAATACTCTGTCCGGACCTCTCTACTCCAGGACTCAGTCTGTGATCACGCCTCAACACCTTCAGCTCCCCTTGAAAACGGTTCTTTTCCCAATGTCTTGGAATTTAGTGGCCACATTCCCCATTCCACTTGGTCAGCCATTTTCCTTTTTACCTATTTTCCAAAGTCTCTAGGTAAAGACTTGCCAGATCATTTTGGTTCTTGCCAGATACTTTTGACTATTGCCAGATTGTTTTAGTTATTGATCTCCATATCCCCATCCTCAGATGGACTGTACTTTTGGACATTTAACTTGCAGTAATAGGGAAAGTCAGGCAAATAGTCCTCAAATGGGCAACCTGACACTTCCCTTTACCGCTCCATCTTTATCTCCTACACCTTTTCAATCTGGCCAGGAATAGTCCTATGCTACGGTAAACACACTCCCTCTAATTCTCCTCATCCAGAAAGAATCCTCTCCACAAATGCGGGCCTCCCTTAAGGATGCTGCTGGAGCCCTGACTCCAGTGCCGCTCTGGAAGAATAGAATCCATTTCCTGGAGGATGAGCCCTTCAGGGTCCGGGTAGGGGAAGTTCTAACACTTTTCCTGCTTCCTTTCAGACCCAGGACCTTTGACTAATTGTCTTCCTCAGCTCCTCAGCTATCGCTGGGTCTATGGGGTCAACTCATTCGACACCTGGTACGTATTCTCCTTGCTGCTCATACTCTTTTACACATCCTTGTAGCTTGTCTTCTGGATTCTACCTCAGATCCTCATTTCACCTGGCAATATTTCTCCTGCAATTTTCCATCCCTCCTGCTTCCTAAAGCCCTTCCAGCTACTCCCGAACCCTAGTGAGCATTCTAATCCTTCAGTTTTCCCATTCCTCCCACACTGGCCTCCCCTCCTTCTCTTGACTCCTATGGCTGAT
Source organism: Microtus oregoni (assembly GCF_018167655.1). Lineage (NCBI taxonomy): Eukaryota > Metazoa > Chordata > Mammalia > Rodentia > Cricetidae > Microtus > Microtus oregoni. Next base: position 1,122,070 of record NW_024543990.1, on the reverse strand, counting down.
ATCCAGACGTTCTCTTTACTAACTCCCTCAGTTCCCTACCAGTAAGCCTTGGTCTGTAATTGATGTGGGAGTGTCATATATCAATCTGTTGATTTCATTGGCTAAGTAATAAACAAACTGCTTGGCTGGCCCTTATAGGTTAAAACATAGGTGGGAGGAGTAAACAGAACAGAATGCTGGGAGGAAGAGGAAGTGAGCTCAGACTCGACAGCTCTCCTCTCGGGGGCAGACGCCTAAGGGAGACGCCTAAGGGAGACGCCATGCCCCGCTCCCGGGCAGACACATGCGATGAAGCTCCGACCCAGGATGGACATAGGCTAGAATCTTCCCGGTAAGACTGGTGCTCACAGATTATTAGAGATGGGTTGCTCGGGATATCAGAATTAGCCAGTAAGGGCTAGAGCTAAAGGGCCAAGCAGTGTTTAAATGAATAAAGTTTGTGTGTTGTTATTTCGGTCATAAGCTAGCCAGGCTGCCGGGGTGCTGGGGACGCAGCCCCGCCGCTCTTATTACTACATGTAATTCCTAGACTACTGCATGGGGAGTTCCCAACTTCCTATGAACACCCTCTGTATGTAACCTTGTTTAGGCTCCTGGAAGTCTCATCCAAATCCCTCCAAAGTCCCAGATCCAGTGACCTACTTTTAGTTTGGCCTATCCCATTTTCTTCCAAGTTGCCATTATGGATGAATGAAACAAAATATTATATTTCTGTTATAATGCAGTTCTTTAAATATGCTATTGGGCCTATGGGCATGGCCGTTAATCCCACCACTCAGAGGGAGAGGCAGGCAGATCTCTGTGAGTTTGAGGCCAACATGGTCTACAAAGAGAGATCTAGGACAGCTAGAGATGTTTGCTACACAGAGAAACCCTGTCTTGAAATACCAGTAAAATTGCTATGGGATCAGAGAGAGAGAAATGCTAGACCATAAACTTGAAGTTGGGTTGGTAGGGACATGGGGAGGATCTAGGAGAAGTTGAGAGAGGGGAAAAATACTATCAGAATATATTATATGGAAAAATTCAAATAAAATATAGTAAGTAAGCATTAAAAATAAAAATACTCTTGTATAATTCTGTTATTTTATCTATAAAATAATGTATGGAGTGGAAGACCAAGGTAATATGGAAGCTGAAAACTGAATTGTGGTTAATCTTGCTGGTCATGAGGATGACGTAGATGGATAATTAATGCATTAAACAAAAAAAAAAAGAGAGATGTATAAGACCAGTGTTAAAAGATAGCGCTGGAATCCTAGGATCCATTTTCTAGATGTCATCTCCTAGAAGCTAACATTCAGGAGCAACTGTTGACTCAGAGAGAAGAAGGAATCCGGTCAAAAGGATACGGATCAACTCCCCGCCAACCACACGATTTTATATCCTCTGTGCAAAAGAAGACGCACCAGCAGAGCTACTGAATTCAGAGCTGATGAGTCAAGGAAGAAAAGTCATCAATTTGAAATTTACCAAAGGAATCTCTTTTCACACATAATTAGTGTGTGATCAAAGTGAAGACTTGCTATACAACGTGTTAATTTCCACGCAAAATAAAACAGAGTACATTTCTCTTCATCCTGTACCATTTCAACCTTTATGACATACAAAAGACAGCAAGATACACAATCTAACTGATATACAGATAGCCACAATGTTGAACAAATAATCTAATTATATTTTTTTAGCCAATCTCTGAGATGTGTGAAAAAAAGCAAAAGACATGTCTCTACGAATCTTTGAGTTTCTAAGATGAAAAAAACCTGCTATATTACATTTATATTTGTGGTATAGACATGCATACAACAAAACTAATATTGTTATGTGGCCTAGGACCGCCCTCACTCAACAAAAGCACAAATAGTTAGAACAGCAATCGTTTACCTTATAGAAGATCAACAAAAGATCATCCAATTTCCCATGCAAATCACCTGAAATACAAATGAAAAAACATCACTATTCCATAAGCACCAAGATGCAATGCTTCCTTTGTTATAAAATTTTAAATCTCAAATACCCCAAGTGTTCTCATGGGATTGGGTTTTCACCTTGTGTTGATGATACTAATTGAATATGCACTTTGCTTCCACGAACTCTTTCTTCCCCTCCTGTGGTGCGAATGGGGGCAGACAGCATCTGGAACCTGTTTTCTCTAGTCTTTCGTAGGGCTTCATTCCTTCTGAGCTAAACTCTATACTAAGATATTTATGTTTATTTTCTTATTCAATCCTCAACAAGCATTTTATGAAATGCGTAGTAATGTCATTCTTATATTCCAAATGAGGCCCAGTGTAGTTAAGAAACGTGTACGATCACCCAGTCACCAAAATCAGAGCTAGAATTCAAACCCAGCATATTCTCACCTCAAAATTAAAACTCAGAGTGATTTACTCTGTACTGCCTATATTTTCAGGCTCAGGAGAGGAGCAAAAATACCTATCACAGGAAGCACTAACTCTCCAAGGACCTACCATAGAACCCAGGGAGTTAAAAACATGAACTCTTCAAAGACCTACCATAGAACCTAGGAAATTGCAGGCACTCAATATGTGGCATGCATTTAGTTGCTAAATCCACAGCCATTCACAAAATCTAAACCATTGCTGGGTTTTGCTTTATTTTACTTCTAACTTTAAAAGTTTAAAAAGTATGACTAGATAGTTGAAATTCTTTTGACAAGACAGTTATAGGGAAAAACAAATCCAACTAAGGGAAACTATTGAATATATGACTCATTAATTAAAAAATGAGCGACTATATGAATATTCAAAATTTCTATTTGGATAAATAGTTTTAAGTAAAATATCTATCCTTCATAATCTATGCTCAAAATTTGTATTCAACTTAATTACCATTTAATTTAATTTAGGAACTTTTTTTCCAGTTTAAAATCCCACAAGCAAGATAAATCAAGTCTATGTGACAGAATCTTTAATTACACTAGAAAGAATAAAGCTTAAGTCCTACATCACCAGCACTTATTTATAAAATTGTCATAATAGTAACAATAAAATAAAGGGGCATATTGATGTTAGTGGATACTTAAATGTCAATACCTTTAGATAGTCTCCCTCCAAAAGCTAAACAGTTAAAAACTTAATATATTTTGCTAATTATTTTGCTTTCCTAATTTTCTTCAGAGTCATTTGCCTTTTAAAAATATGAGTATTTTGGCAGTGGAGATAATTCAGTGAGTATGGAGCTTGCTAATCAAGCCTGACAACCTGAGTTCGGGTCCCCATTAACCAAGTGTAAACAACATGCAGTGGCCCCCATCTGTAACCTCAGTCCTGGAGGCAGCAGAGCCAAGCAGAGTCCTGGAGCTCACTGGCTAGCCAGCCTTGCTAATTAGTGAGCCCCAGCTTCAGAGAAAGACCCTGTCTCAAAAAGTAAAGAGGACAGCAATGGAGAAAGACTCCTATCACCAATCTCTGGTCTCCGCATACATGCACACACACACATTCCCACGTGCATGTGTGTGCACATGCATGTGCGAGCACATACACACACATACACACATGTACACACACACAGACACCACCACCACCGCTGCCACTACCACCACCATAAACACCACCAACACTACCATCAGCACACGTACAGAAATCTGAATATGAAGTACTACAATAGCTAGCATGCTAAAGTACGAAGTTGTTTGAGTATATTAGGAGTTGAGGGTCCTTGGGTTGAGTCACAGCAGACAGGAATAAAGAAAACTATAAAAATATTTTTAGTTTCTAGTTGGACATAAGATCAACATGCAATGGGAAGGTAGACATAAAGGTATTTTCCCTGCAAACAATGACATGAGTACAGAATTCATTATGATTTGTAGCATGAATTGGAAACTAAACAACAAAACTTCAAGAAGCTAAGACAGAAGGATCAAGAGTTCAAGACCATCGTATATTACTCAGTGAGTACCAGGCAAGCATCAGTAAAAAATGAGACACAATCTAAAAATTATTTTTCTTAAAAATGAAGAGGGGGACAGAAAACACTAATTTACGTTAAGGAAATCTACTGGTTTTGGCTTTTCTCTTTACCGAAGGTGCTATGTATGTTTGGTTGTGGGGCGGGGGAAGGATATGGAAATAAATGCCCCAAATGTAGTGTCCCTTAAATGAATGGACTTGCCCAGTCTACCTAGTCTTTGGTAATTTTCTGATGATGGCAAGTGAAAAATAGCCAGACAAGTGAAAAGGCGGCCTTCTCCTTAGTCTGGAATGTAGCAGCTCTCATTTTTAATCCTAACCCTATCACTGACTAGCTGAGCAAGCTGGTGGCCTGATTAGGTTGAATTAAACCACTGGAGACTCTTCAAAAACCGGAGTCAAGCCATGTCATGAGGTATATATAGTACAGGGTACTATATAGAAGTACATTGGCGACAAAATGTATTTCCCTCTGGGCCTCTGTTTCACCCATAACAACAGGATATGGGGCTGGGAATATAGTTAGTGATAGAGTGCTTGCCTAGCATGTGCAAGGTCCTGGGTTTAATCTCTAACACAGGAAAAAAAAAAAACAGTGGAAAAATTGAACCAGAACATCTCTGTAAGAGATTTTTGGTTCTTATAGTGTGGAATTCTAGGACTTCCAGGCCCTCTAACTCATTTCTTCTTCTAGGGTGCAGTGGCACACATCTGTGACCTCATTGCCGCTAGATCTGCAAAGACGACTGGGGGGCTAATGGAAAATGCACAGGAGCAGATCCTAACATCTGGTTTGGACTGTTAAAGTACATTCGACTAGAAAATCTAGCCCCTGGCTTCAGAGGCTTTACAGGTTGGCACGGTTTACTGAGCCTTTATTTCCATCAAAAGCAAAGCTTGCTACAGCTTTGAATAAAAGGTCTCTGTGCTGAGGTACATTATTGTCTTGAGAGATCTGGTGGCCTGATTAGGTTGAATTAAACCACTGGAGACTCTTCAAAAACCGGAGTCAAGCCATGTCATGAGGTATATACTGCGACATCAAGTTCCTGTCACCACTATGAGCTGCAGGGAATGGAAAGGGTTCAATTAGGTTGCCAAATCCACTTCTACCTGCCACCAGAAGAGAACGTGGGCTAAAAACTGATTTGGAAAATAACAATCACTATTTTGTAACCTAAAGCCTTAATTAGAAGTTAGGGAATTGCTGTTCCTTCCATGCACCCCACTCTCAGACAGTGTAAGCACGCTGAGCACCAACTGTGATGAATTTCAATGTGTACTGTTTTCTCCAAGCAATATCCTGCCAGGCTGGCCTATAAGATAACAAAATCTCCAATCTTGTTATTTAGAAGAACAAGAAACAGATTTTGGGGACATTCCCACTCCTTTAAAAACTGCAAAGACCAGTTGGAAAAAAAATCTAAAACAACAGCCAAGGGCAGAAAAGAATTTAATCTCCACCCTGCGTTGGGTGTTTCTCTTCCCAGCTGAAGTGGCATGCATGCAGAGACCCACCTGGAAAAAGCAACATGGGATGGAGATAATGAGAGCAAGGCAGAGGGCAAAGAACACTTAGTCTACCCATCAGTGGTTTTCCATATTAAAATGCTATCTGCCTTTAGAAAAAGCTACAAGAGTTCTTTAATTTCCCACATAATTAATTCCTGCCAGCTGGTATGCAAAACAAAGACAAGATGGGGAACAGTATTATCATGATAGATAATTCTATATTAACATTTTCCCCTTAACACAATCCAATTTCCATAGTTTTCAAGTTAGGCAAATGACGCAGGACCAAGAGGCTCCGAAATATTAACGTGCCAAGTCTACTCCGAAACTTACCGCAGATTGTTATCTCTTTGGAGGGAAAGGTTTTTATGTGAGTGAAATTCGGCATTTGCTTCAGGACTTTCCTAGCTTCAAATAGCACCTCTAAGACGTAATGAGCATGAAGTGTCTGTGAAGGGGAGGCAGAGGAGATGGAGATAATGAACAAGGGCGAAAGACATGATTGTAGAAAACTGTAAAAACAAAGCATATGAACACATTTCAGGATAATTCTTATTCTCAAATAGATTATTCTAACATAGTGTCTAGTATATAAAATGCCCTCAGGAGCTATTTGTAATTGCATAAATGAATGGTTCCTCAAATCATTTATAGTCTCATGTTATTTTTTTGATATTATCCCTTTGCTTAGAATATTTTTGATTATTTTTGGTTCTTAGATTCCAAGAGAAAAGATGGGGAAAATGGGGGTGAGATTCACATGCCTGAAGAAAGGGTTCAGACAAAAGACAGACAGAATCATTTCAAAGGGAGGGAAAAAGGAAGCAAGGAAGGAAAAGAAAAGCAGAGAGCCTGTGAATGAGGTGTAGCTCTGTATTTGGTGAGACACCCTACCATTCGTGTAGTAGGTATTACTGAGCATGGAGACCTCACGAGGCAGCCACACAAGCTCCCAAGCTTCCTAAAGATGGCTCCAGAATTTGGTGTACTGAGTGCTCAGGACAAGAAGCACATTGCAATAAAAGTCTAACTATAGAAAATATTCCAGTCTCAAAATACATGGACTATTTGCTACTGCCTTCCCATACTCCTCCAGTTACAGCATCCATAGGGTCACATTTACTCTGTGTTCTCCCTGAAGCTTTTAAAAATCTAATGTGTCTTTCTCCTTCGTTTTAAATTATGAATTTTCCAAACACATACTCCACAAAGAAAAGATAACAAATAAGTGATTATCACACAGACTTAACTGATATCAACACAGCTTTAAGAGTCAGGTTGGCTTAGAATTGGGATGTTCACTATGGTAGTCATTTGCAATATTAGATAACAGAGTGCTTAAAATGGAGGCTACTGAGAATTGAGAAGTGCTATAAGAACAAAATTTAGGCACGGCGGTGGTGGCATGCATACTAGGGAGGCGGAGGCAGGTGGATCTCTGAGTTCGAGGTCAACCTGGACTAGAGTGTGAGTTCCAGGACAGCCAGGACTACACAGAGATATCCTGTCTCAAACAACAACAACAAAGAATAAAATCCAAACTGGATTTCAAAGCCTTGGTATGAAAATAAGCACAGCAAGCCTCAATGATTTTAATATTATTATATATTAAAATGTTTCATATACTGAATTAAATATATTGTTAAAATTGATTTTGTCTTTTTTTCTTTTTTTAATGTGACTACTAGAAAATTCTAAGTATATGGTCCATATGTTTCTATTAGACCATCACTCCTGCCCATGTAAGTCTTTTCCCTACAATAATATTCTAAAGACATTCAATCCACATCCACATCTTATTACTTATTACTTATTTATTTCGGTTTGTAACACAGGTTGGCTCAAGCATCATGACAACCCTCCTGCCTCAGCTTCCCAAGTCTTTGGATTAATATTTTCTTCGTAGCTTTACATTTTGTTATATATTTTATTGGGGAGCACATACATGTCACAGCACGTGTGGGAAGGTCAGAGGACAATTTATGAGAGCTGTTTCTGTCCTTCCACCATATTCTTCAGCTTGGTGGTATCTGCCTTTGCCCACTGATCAATCTCAATGACCCCTGGATAAATATTTTTAAAGAATGGGCAAAAATGCTTTTTACTGTCTTGTTTCTGTCTGTACATTTAATCTACAGATTTCTAATGCTGGTTTAACGTGCAATTGTAGCTTTTCTGGCCCTTTGTACCACTCTCAGAGTAACTGCATCTAAAGGCATATTTCTTTTCTTTTTTATTTTATTTACTTATATTTTGTGTATATATATTCTGCATGGACACTTATATGCCAGAAGAGGGCATCAGATCCTATTATAGATGGTTGTGAGTCACCATGTGGTTGCTGGGAATTGGACCTCTGGAAGAGCAGCCAGTGCTCTTAACTGCCGAGCCATCTTTCCAGTTCTCATTTTGTTTTCTAATGTTAACAAACTTCACTGAAAATATCTTATGAACAGAAAATTCTTAATATAATTTTCTCTTTTCTTGTTTTAGTTTTTCGAGAGAGCTATATATCAGCAGGATTACAATTGTTATGTTAAAAATGTTAAATATTCAAAGTAGTTTGTTCAAATGTTGCCTTTTGCATTTATAAATATATCAGATAAAAGAATCACCTAAATATTAGCATTATCATAAAAGGATTCAAGGAAGAAACTTCTACTTTGAAAGGATATCATCTTCTTTGTGTGTGTTTGTGTGTGTGTGGTAATGTGTATATGTGTTTGTATGTATGAGAGAGAGAAAAAAAACAGAGAAGCAGAGAGACAGAGGGAGATGAGACAGAGAGAGAGATCGGTTGTCGTACAACTAGCTATGTAGACTAAGCTAGTCTACATAGAACAATCCTTCTGTCTCTGCCTTCATACCAAGTTTTGGAATGCAGACATATGCTATCATGTCTGGCTTATTTCTATTTTTAAGTTGTTTGTTGAAATAGGGTCTCACTATATAGCCTTGACTGACCTAGAAGTCACTATACAGACCAAGTTAGCCTTGAATTTATAATGACCCTATTGCTTCTGCCTCCCAAGTACTGGGATTAAAAGCATGTGTCACCATAAATGGCTCAAGTAGTTTTTAGATGACAAACAATATATTGTTTTTACTGAATTAAAAAATATCATTAAAAAGGAGGTGGAATAAGCTGGGCAGTAGTGGCACACACCTTTAATCCCAGCACTTGGGAGCCAGAGACATGCAGATCTTTGTGAGTTCGAGGCCAGCCTGGTCTACAGAGCAAATTCCAGGATGGATTCCAAAAGATAGAGAGAAACAATGTCTCAAAATAACCCAAAAGGGGGGGCACAGAATAATGAAAAATTATTTTTCCTTTTAATTTCTGTCCCTAGAGATAGCTAATGTTGATAATGTTTTGAGTATCTTTCCCCTAAATATTCTTTGTTTATGAGCATATAAAAATTAATATAACCATACAGTAATATTCAAATGTAGGTATAAATGTTCAATCCCTTAACTAAACGTGATATTATATATCAAAGTAACTGTACATTAACTTAAAAATTAGGACTAAAGCACATGGATGAACTCTAACAGCATCATGACAAGTGAAAGAAGCCAAACACCAAGGACCATGTCTGTTCCACTAATATGAAACATCCAGAGTAGTGACTGCTGGGAGCCGAAGTCTGGAAGAAAGAGAGTGACTGCTAATGAGTAGAAAGTTTCATTTTGAGCCGGGCGATGGTGGCGCACGCCTTTAATCCCAGCACTCGGGAGGCAGAGGTAGGCGGATCTCTGTGAGTTCGAGACCAGCCTGGTCTACAGAGCTAGTTCCAGGACAGGCTCCAAAGCCACAGAGAAACCCTGTCTCGAAAAACCAAAAAAAAAAAAAAAAAAAAAAAAAAAGAAAGTTTCATTTTGAGATGACAAAAACATTTGGAAAATAGGAGTCCTTGCCCAAGGCTGTGGGTTCAATCCCTAATACTGAAAAATAAATATTTTTTTTAAAAAAAGTTCTAGGACTAAATAGCATTGACAGTTTGATAGCATTTTAATATACCCCCAAACCATCTTCTTTGCAATTGCTGTAACAAAACAACAGGACCAAGGGAATTACGGTTCCAGAGGATGAGAGCTCATGACTGTCATAGCAGGGAACATAGCAGCAGGCAGGCAGGCCGGTACTGAGGCAGTAGCTGAGTGCGCAGGTCTCTGCAATCAACAAGAACTAGGCAGAGAGAATGGCTCTAGTCTTTTAAATTTCAAAGCCCACCCCAAGTGATACCCTCCTCCAATAAGCCACACCTTCTAATCTCTTCAAACAGTTTCATCAATGTCTGTGTGTTGGGTGGAGCAAATATTCAAATATATTGGCCTATGGGGGCCGTTCTTATTCAGACCACCATAGCCACCAAAGCATATACTTTGAAATAATTAAAATGACTAATTTTATGGGATTTTTATCTCAATTTTAAATATGTATTTCTCAATTTATTTTTACAAATGAGAACACATTATATACAATGCTCAACATTGATTCCTCTTTTAATATATTTTCTCCATATTTATAGAGCCCAAATCATCAAACATCAATATAATGGTTGCATATTTTATCTACTTGAACATACTATCTATGTTTGTTTTAACTCGGACTCCAATGATGTAATTATTTAAATACTCTACAAGTCTGTTGCCATTGTTCCTTATTTGCCTCAGTTTTATTTCTTGTATTTTGCATCCTCATAGGCCTGGTTATATTGATACTGAGTTTTGGATATTATATATGAAAAACTATAAAACTATTTTAGGCCTATTTTCTCCCAGAGAATTTAAATTTGCTGTTGGCAGGTGGCCAGAAGAACTAGCTATCTAGCGTGATCTCAAATCATTTTTAGGAATTAGATGATTCAAAGGCCTGCTGCACTTCCAGCAAAGCCAATCTACCACTTCCAGTTCACTCTTATTTCTGGGCTATGCCTTCTAGCGTCCTAATCTGAGAATGAGGGTTTGGGATGATGTCAGAGAAAAGGGTAGTATAGGGAAATTCAAGACCCAATCTTTCCAGAGAAATATTGAAAAATCAAGCAAAATTTATTTTACTTTATTTTCCTTTTCCTTTTTCTCTCTTGCTTGCTCTTATCTTCTGGTGTTTAAGGCAATCTCTGTTAAAATATTAACTGTACACAAGCTATAGGAACAAGCTGTAGTAACAAAACTGTTCACAACCAGACTTAATAGACATCTATAAAACACTTTACCCAGCAAAAGAACATTACACATTTACCTTAAACACACGTGGGAAATTCTCCAGGGTAGACTAGATGATAGGCCACAAAATAAGCCTCAGAATTTTTTTTATCTTTTTAAAAGTTTTTTTTAATTTATTTGATTTTTCAAAAAATACCAATCCAAGTATCCACTCCCTCCCCTCCTCCCATTCCCTCCAAATACCCTCCCACCCCACCCCCATCCACTCCTCAGAGAGGGTAAGGCACATTGCTTTGTGGAGGGTTCAAGGCCCTCCCTACTATATCTAGGCTGAGCAAGGTATCCATCCAAAGAGAATAGGTTCCCAAAAAGCCAGTACAAGCAGTAGGGATAAATCCTAGTGCCACTGCCAGTGGCCCTGTAGTCTGCCCCAGCCATACCATACAACTGTCAACCACATTTAACATGAATTTGGCATGCAAATGGATGGAATTAGAAAACACTATCCTGAGTGAGGTAACCCAGACCCAAAAAGATGAATATGGTATGTACTCATAAGTGGATACTAGCTATAAACAAAGAATATTGAGCCTCGGAATATTTTTTAAAAATTAAGATTGAAAGCAAGCAGAGTAGCTTCTCTGATTAGAATGGAAAGAAATCAGTAGCAAAATTACCAAATTTATAAATATGTGAAAATTATACAACAAATCCCTAACCAATGAGTTAAAAAGGACAAAGTATAAAAAATTAGGACATGAGCAGAAATGAAAGCACAATGTACCAAAACTTACAGGATATAGAAACAAACATGCTCAAAAAGAAATATATATTGCATTTTTTTTAAAAGGCTCTTAAATCATTAACATAAGGCTTTAAGGTGGGATGGAGAACTAGCTCATCAGTCAAGAGCATGTGCTGCTCTTGCAGAGGACCCAGGTTTGGTTCCAGCACCTAGATGATGGCTCACAACCATCTATTACTCCAGTTCCTGCGACTCCAATGCCGTGATGCCCTTTTCTGATCTATGTGGGTATGATGCACTCCCACACATAAAAAGTAAAAGACAAGCACGATCAGCAGGTGGGACTTCTGCAGGCAGGCTGATCCTCCACCCCACTACACATGGAACTCTGTAACCTACAAGCCCCACTCAGGCCCCCAAAGCCACAGAACCCATCCCCCCCAAACAGCCCTTCCTCATGCATCAGCGACCCCCCCAAGGCATAGGCACCACAAGAACAGATTGGAGAAGAGGTGGATGATTGGTCTCCTGGCTGTACAACTGAGGTCTCTAGGTCTTGGGCCTTGGGGTACATCCTGTGCCCCTACCCCTCCCATCACAACCCCAGCAGCCAGTCAGCAGGGAAGGCTACTGCAGACAGGCTGCTTTGCCATCCCCACCACCCACTGGGCCCTGTAGCCTACAAGCCCCACTCCACCCCTACAAACCCATGGAACCCATCATCTCCCCCATCTCTGCCAACCATTCCCCAAGGCATTAGTGGCCCAGAGGCACAGACACCATCTGCACAAATTGGAGGAAGAATCAACGCCTGTATCTATAATTACCCCAAACCCAGATGGGTAGACGGCAGTGTAAGAATACATTAAAAAAAAAAAACAACATAGCACCACCAAAACCTAGTGGTTCTACGACAGCAAGAACTGAACATCCCAACACAGATGAAATAGAAGAAAACAACCTTAAAAATAGCTTTAAGATGATGATAGAGGCCCTTAAAGAGGAAATGAAAATTTCCCTTAAAGAAATGGAGGGAAAGATGAACAAAAAATTGGAAAAAAATCAATAAAGCCCTTAAAGAAGCCAATAAAAAACAATCAAACAGGTGAAGGAAACAATTCAAGACTTGAAAATTGAAATACAGACAATAAAGAAGACACAAACCGAGGGTTATTCTGGAAATGGAAACCGTGGGTAAAGAAACAGGAACTACAGATGCAAGCATAACCCAAGAGATAGAAGAGATATCTCAGGTGTTGATGATACAATAGAAGTAGATTTATCAGTCAAAGAAAACACTAAGTCCAACAAATTCTTAACACAAAACATCCAGGAAATCTGGGACACCATGAAGAGACCAAACCTAATAATAATAGGTATAGAAGAAGGAGAACTCCAGCTCAAAGGCACAGAAAATAAATTCAACAAAATCATAGAAGAAAACTTTCCCAACCTAAAGAAGGGCATACCTATGAAGATACAAGAAACTTACAGAATATCAAATGCACTGGACCAAAAAAATGTCTCCTTGCCACATAATAATCAAAACACTAAACATATAGAATAAAGACTATTAAGAGCTATAAAGGAAAAAGGTCAAGTAGTACATAAAGGCAGACCCATCAGAATAGCCTGACTTCTCAATGGAGAATCTGAAAGCCAGAAAGTCCTGGACAGATGTTATGCAGACACTAAGAGACCACAGATGCCAGCCTAGACTACTATACCTATCAAAGCTTTTAATCACCATAGATGGAGAAAACAAGATATTCCATGAAAAAAACAGATTTTAAAAAATATTTTTCCACAAATCCAGTCATACAGAAAGTACTAGAAAAAAACTTCAACCCAAGGAAGTTAGCAGCATTCACAAAAACACAGGCAATAGATAGTAATACACCAGCAAATCATAAAGAAAGAAAACACACATACAGATTACCACCACCAACAACAAAAACACGAAATAACAGGAATTAACAATCACCAATCATTAATATCCCTTAATATCAATGGACTCAACATAATAGGTATAAAACCAGGAGCTGTCCTTCTGCTGCATATGAGAAACACACCTCAACTTCAAAGACAGACATTACCTCAGAATAAGCGGTTGGGAAAAGATTTTCCAATCAAATGGACCTAAGAAGCAAGCTGGTGTAGCTACCCTAATATCTAACAAAATAGACTTCAAACTAAAATCAATCAAAAGAGATGAAGGACATTTCATATTCATTACAGGAAAAATCCATCAAGATGAAATATCAATTCTGAACACTTATACCCCAAATATAAGGGTACCCACAGTTATAAAAGAAACATTACTAAAGCTTAAAGCACACACACTAATAGTGGGAGACTTCAATACCCCACTCTCACCAATGGACAGGTCTGCCAGACAAATTTAACAGAGAAATAAGAGAACTAACAGATGTTATGACTCAAATGGGCTTAACAGTCATCTATAGAATATTCCACCCAAATACAAAAAGAATATACCTTCTTCTCAGCACCTCATGGAACCTTCTCTGAAATTGACCACATATTCGCTTACAAAGCAAATCTCAATAGATGCAAAACTTTGGAATAACTTCCTGTATCTTATCAGATCACCATGATTTAAAGTTAGAATACAACAACACAAATTACAGAAAACCTAAAAACTCATGGAAACTGAATAATGCTCAACTGAATTACCCCCGGGTCAAGGAAAAAATAAGAAAGAAATCAAAGACTTCCTAAAATTCAATGAAAATGAAGGCACAATGTACCCAAACTTATGGAAGACTATGAAAGCAGTGCTAAGTGGAAAGTCCATAGCACTAAATGCCTACATAAAGAAAGTGGAGAAATCTCACACTAGTGACTTAACAGCACACCTGAAAGCTCTAGAACCAAAGAAGCAAACTCACCCAGGAGTAGACAACAGGAAATAATCAAATTGAGGGCTGAAATCAATAAAAAAGAAAGAAAGAAAACAATACAAAGAATCAATGAAACAAAGAGTTGGTTCTTCAAGAAAATCAACAAGAAAAACAAATCCTTATCCAAACTAACCAAAAGACAGAGAGAGAATATGCAAATTAATAAAATCAGAAATGAAAAGGCGGACATAACAACTGACAGGAAATTCAGAGAATCATTAGGTCGTACTTAAAAAATCTGTGTTCCACAAAACTGGAAACTCTAAAAGAAATGGATAATTTTCTGGATAGGTATCACATACCAAAACTAAATCAAAACCAGATTTTTTTTAAAAAAAATATTTATTTATTTATTATATATACAATATTCTGTCTGTGTGTATGCCTTCAGGCTAGAAGAGGGCACCAGACCTCATTACAGATGGTTGTGAGCCACCATGTGGTTGCTGGAAATTGAACTCAGGACCTTTGGAAGAACAGGCAATGCTCTTACCCTCTGAGCCATCTCTTCAGCCCTCAAAACCAGATTTAAATAGACCTATAACCCCTGTGGATTTAGAAGCAGTCATTAAAAGTCTCCCAACCAAAAAAGCCCAGGGTCAGATGGTTTCAGCACAGGATTCTACCAGATTCTCAAAGAAGAGCTGATACCTGTACTCCTCAAATTGTTCCACACAATAGAAACAGAAAGAACTTTGCCAAACTCTTTTTATGAGGCTACAGTTTACCCTTCATTCCAAGTCAGACAAAGATACAGCAGAGAAAGAGAATTACAGACCAATCTCCCTCATGAACATTGATGCAAAATTACTCAATAAAATACTAGCAAACCAAATCCAAGAATACATAAAAAAATTATCCACTATGATCAAGTAGGTTTCATTCCAGAAATTCAGCGATGGCTCAACATACAAAATCCTGTCAATGTAATCCAACTTATAAACAAATTGAAAGAAAAGAAATCACATGGGTGGGTAGGAGGTAGAGGGAGGGGAAAGGGAGGGAGAGGGAAATGTGGTTGGTATGTAAAAGGAATAAAAAAATTAAATAAAAAAACAGAAATCAGATGGAAAGAATGATTTAATGCATTAGAAAAAAATAGACTGAACTAAAAGCTAGCAGTTGAATGAAAATAAGGATTATGGTATAGATAAAAGCGTTTTTATAAAAAGCAATCAAGAGTCAACCATAATTGATTCTCTAAAAACCATCAACAATTTTTTCTAAAAAAAAAATCTTTAGCTATAGTAAAGTAACTGTGGCAAGGGAAGGAGGGAGGGAGGGATGAGGGAGAGACAGAGAAAGAATAAACTGGGGTATATTGAGGTAAAAAATCAGAACAAAGTGAGAAATCACTATCAACATTCAAGACATTTCAAAGGGTTATGGCAATACTATGAGTTACTGTATACCAATAAATTTGGTAAGTTGGATGAAATAAAACCACATCTGAATGGTCCTTGAAAAAAATGCAGAGATTAGATCAGTATCCAAAACCATCTAACAAAGAAAGTTCAAGACCTTGGGCTGAGGAGATGGTACAGCAGTTAAAAGCACTTGCTGGCCGGGCGGTGGTGGCGCACGCCTTTAATCCCAGCACTCGGGAGGCAGAGGCAGGCGGATCTCTGTGAGTTCGAGGCCAGCCTAGTCTACAGAGCGAGTACCAGGACTGGCTCTACAGCTACTGAGAAACCCTGTCGCAAAAAACCAAACACACGCACACACACACACACACACACACACACACACACACACACACACACACACACACAGCACTTGCTGCTTTTACAAAGAACATAAGTTGCTTCCCAGTATACACATGTTAGTTTCCTAACTGTCTATAATTCCAACTCTAGGAGATCCCATACCCTCTTCTGACTTTCATACATACCAGGTATTCACATGTAGCACACACATACACGAAGGCAAACACTTATATACATAAAATAAAAATAAATATATCTTGGAAGGGGAGCACTGAAAGGGTACCAAACAGTTAAAAAGGAATTAACAATCTTTCTTAAATTCTTCATAAACTATTGGAAATACTTCCTAGCTTACTCCATGAAACCAACATTACCCTGATAGTAAAGTCAAAAGAGATATGAAAATAAACTAAAAACCATTATCTCCTGTGAATATAGACCTTAAAATCTTCAAGAAAATGTCAGCATACCAAATCCAACAGCATTTTAGGAAGAATCACACCACAACCAAAAAGAATTTATTTCAATGATACAGGGGAAATGAAGTTAGAAAATTAATCCATGTGATGAAGATAGAAAATGAATCAATGTATTTTAAGACATGAACAGAATGAAAGAACACACACACACATGCACACACACAAATTCACTACAGTTGACATAAGAAAAACATTTAACCAAATCCACAACTTTTATGTGAAAACTATGTAAAAAACTATGAGTAAAAGGCAACTTCCTCAGCATGAGAAAGGGGAAAATCTGCAGCTAACATGAAACTCAAAGACAAAACACTCAACACTGTTTGAAGACCTGCAACAAAATAACTGTGCCCACTTTTGTTACATGTTAACTCTAAAGAGGTCATAAACCTAAATGCAACAGATAAAAATTTTAAAATTCTTAGAAGAACAGGGAAATCTTCATGATCATGAGTTTGGCAATGGATTATAAAAACATATATATATATATATATATATATATATATATATATATTTCAACCAAATTTAAAACTTTTGTATATCAAAGTGCATTACCAAGAAAGGACCATTTGGCACATACAACCAAGTAACGTTATACATACTGATCAGGCTATACTTAGGAATATATATGAGTATACATATGTGCATGTAACAGCAATTAGTGAAAAAGAGGCTAAGAAATTCAAGAGTGGTGAGGGATACATGGAAGGGTTTGGAAAGAGAGAAAGGAAGGGAAGGGAGGGGAGGGGAGGGGAGGGGAGGGGAGGGGAGGGGAGGGAAAAATGTTGTAATTACATTATAATCTCAAAAAATACAAAGTGAAAAGACAAACTAATGAAAGGGGAATACAGTTCCAAGTCATATGTGTGGTAGGGCACTTATATCTAGAGAGAACCCTCACAATTCAGTAATAACAAGATAACTGATATTTAAAACTGGCAAAGGTTCTATATAGATATTTCTCCAAATGTTTACAAATGGCTGGTAGATTAAAAGACTGAACATTATTAGAGAAACGTCAGTCAAAACTAGAATTAGACATCACTTCAAATACATTTGGAGAGCCATCACCAAATTAAATAATAAGTATCAAAAAGTGGAGTAGGTAGAACCCTTATATACAGCTGGTAGAAATGTGAAACTGTTCAGCTGCTTGCAGAAAAACTTGAGCAGTTATTCAAAAACTTAGACATAGAGTTAGCTATATAACCCCAGAATTCCTCTCCTAGGCATATACACAACCAAGTGAATGGGGGCACGTCTAGAAAAAAATGTATGTGAATTTGATAGCAGCATTATTTATAGGATCCAAAAGGTATAAAATATTCAAATATCAATATACTGAGAAATCAGTAAACAAATGTGTAGTATACAATGAAATATTATGCAGCCATAAAAAGAAATGATGTATTTCTATGTGCTCCCACACGGGCAAATATTAGAAACACTGTGTTTAGTGAAGGAAGCCAAACATAAAAAAACCAATATAAAGCCAGGCGGTGGTGGCGCACGCCTTTAATCCCAGCACTCGGGAGGCAGAGGCAGGTGGATCTCTGTGAGTTTGAGACCAGCCTGGTCTACAAGAGCTAGTTCCAGGACAGGCTCCAAAACCACAGAGAAACCCTGTCTCGAACCCCCCCCCCCAAAAAAAACAATATAATACAACTTCATTCATGTGTATGAAATATCTGGAATAGGCAAATCAGCAGAGACTGAAAATAGAAGAGTAGCTATTTAGGGGAAAGGAAGGAATAATAGATGGAAATGATGAAAATGTTCTATAATTAGTGCTAATACGTATACAACCTTGTGACTACATTAAAATTGCTGAGCCATATACTTTTAAATAAAAACTGTACAGTTTGTGCACTCTTCTCAGAAGATGAACAGGGAGATGCTGCAGGCACCCGAGAAGACATCTATTTTTTAGGTTAAACAAAGAGAGTAACTGTCACACAATGTAAACCATTTCCCATGGAAATACAAGTCAGAACATTTTCACCCATGCATCTGATAGGTGTGAACAAGAACCAGAGCAGCTTCTGTTGAGGTTACCTGGTGTTTCTTGAAGGCCCGAAGAAGTAAATCAATGTCAGTAAACGTGAGAGGAAACTGCAGCCGAGGGCCATCGTAAGAGTCGGGTACTTCTATCAACCCCAAATATTCCTGTCTATCCTTGTTTTCCTGCATAGGTTTTTCAAAAAGTCGACTTACTATTGCTGGAAAGGAAAGATAAAGAGGTATCAGATGGGGATTCGGCAGTCTAATGCCTCAAAGACCACTCTTAAATATCTGTGCAAGAGACTATACTGCTCTGAATGCCAACAGAGCGCACATAAAACTATGATGAATATCTAATTCTGAAGTTGGTAGCCGCCATCATCCCTTTCTGGAATTATGCTTCGTCAAAGCAGTGAGTCCATGATCAATGGGGAGAAGACCATGAAGCACATGAAAAACTGGTTAGTCAAGGTATTTTGATGTTCTGAAGTTGAAGTCTGATTCTTTGGTTCACTCTTACTTACCAGATCCTTACAAGCAAGGCTAAAAGTATGAACAATGCGCTGCATTTGGTTCAAGCAGCTGCTGCTATTCATGATCTACACAAAATTAAACCGCAACATTCAATTTTCCCCTTGTTAAAGACTTCAGAGGATTTTGCTTAGCTTTAATTGATTTGTTTCTCTCTATGTACAATGTTTCTTCTGTGGTTTTCTTTTTTTCTTGGGAACAAAGCAGATAAAACTTAAATGACAAACCATAGGCAAAAATAACTAAAGGCCACACCCTGTCTCTGAGATATTTCTGTATGGTAATAGTCTGCCAGCACTGCCCGTTTACTAAGGCAATTGAGTATGGCTGAAACCTACAATCATTTCCTGCCAAGTTGCCTATGAAACAGGCCCCTGAACAGAAACCTAGACAATTCAGGCAGAGAAAGGTGCAAGAGAATGTGATAGAGTAGCTGCAAAGTGGCCTCAGGATTGCATCCTAACTTCTATCCATGCTTCTTACAATGTGATCTTCATCAAGAGTATCTTTCCCTTGCTTTCGAGATGACTTAGGCTAATTACTTTAAACTATTCTGAAAAAATGTGGCTCAAGAGCTACCTACCAGCTCCAAGTCCAGGTCTCAAGAGGCCTTCTATGATTCCATGCTCTCTGTTTGGGAACACAGCCATCTTCACTCAGCCCAAGCTCTCCTACCGAAAGGCCATGATTAATGGAACAGGGCAGCTAAACCGAGCCAAGGATGTCCTAGATCAGCTAATAGCCAGCAGATCTCTAGACGCATCAATAAACTCCAGCCAATATTAAAAAATCTGTCAAACCGACTGTGCCAATGTCAGAAATGTTCAGCTAACTTATAGACTTGCTAGGAAAAAAAAACACATTTTTTTCCTATGTCACTGAGATATTGTGGCTCCTTTGTGGTATTATAACCACGTGTTTGTTATTAAGGCTATCACCCTAAGTTCTCTGCAAAAAACAAAAACAAAACAAAACAAAAAAACAAAACCATATCTTTTCTGAATATCTAAAGTTGGTCACCTATGAAAGATAGGGTGCTATCTGATGTAGACAGAGTATATGTTTTCCATGGTCAATTATGATGAGCAGTAAGTCAAGAAGTAAATCTGAAAACTTGTTCTAAACTAGGAAATAACATTTAACAATTTCATTAAAATATATTCTAAATTGTTATGTAATCCCAGTATGTTTTGGTGAGAGTAGATAATACTGTATAAAAAGTGGAACTGAGGTATAATAACATCTGTATTCAATGTGGTCAACAGACATCATTTTTCTCCTTTGATTTTGGTCTGATATTTAGGGAAAACTGAATTTTTCAATTTATGCTAGAAACCAGAAATGCAGGACATCCTGTTTAATTTGATTTCAGATTCATCATGTAGGCAGTGAAGCCTAAATAGTCTCCTTAACTCCCCTAATGATCACACCATTCATTTTATTTGGGAATTGTCCTGCAAAGGAAAGATGAAATATCAGGCAACTCTTAGGAATATAACACCCCTGTCCACAGAAACCCCACAGTTTTACTGCATCAGCTAACGGAGACAAAGTTTTTGTTATAGACTCTAGAAAAGAAAGCGAACATGGAGCACATGTGATTAGAACTGAGGGACCTTGTGTTTTAGGTGAGGTATGTTTATGGCATGACTGTAGTGTATAGTTTTTGAAACGCACCTGATTAAAACATGGGTGTTAGCAGAAAAGAGAAAGAAGTTGAGTATATAGATCTGTAGTGTAGGGATAAGTCCCGCCCCTTAGGGGGCGTGTTCGCCTTGGGCTAATGTTTACCTATAAATCTGGCAAGCATGCTTGCAGGGCTTGCTTCTGCTTTCCTGGTCTCCACAGGAACGGTGGTTCTGTAAGCCTATTTCGCCATTAAAGCTGTATATATATTTACAATCTGTCTGCATTCGTTTATGCCATTACACTGTAGATGCCAATACATATGGAGAACCCCCCTCCCCACATGCGGCCCCTTTCCAAGTCTTCAGAAGCTTGGCAGCCTGGGGAGTCACTTTCTGTTGTCTCCATCTTCAGTGTAACCCTCTTTTTAGGCTTTGTCATACAATAAGACATGGCCAAAGACATCTCTAATTTAAAACACTAGCCCTGGATCACATATCTGCTTATTTGGACATGTCTACATTTATTGCTCCTAGTATTTTTTTCCACTCTAGGACAATCCTTTCTTCTTTATCTTTATGTTTTGGATAATTTATCTTCATCCTTCAAAACTCAGCAGACTTCCCAGGTCGGGTCCCAAACTCTACCATTTCAATAACAAAATTGATGATGATGATGATCGCGACAATGACAAGAAGATAATAGATAGCTCTGACTTACTGCATGCTTGCTACGTAGCAGGCAGTGTTATAAGAAGGTGAGGGTTGCTATTTTCTCATTAAATACATTGATATTGATAAATAAGAAACTACATCAACAATAAAGACTGTTGATTGTGCATTAACCAAAAGAATTAATTTTAATAGATCACGAAAAATGCTAAATTTTTTAATTTAGGAAAAGATTCTATTTTCCTGGTCACTGCCTTCACACATGCTCCCATTTCTCCCCTTCCCATTGGCTAGTAACAAATACATTTTATCAATGCTAGTCAGTGATGAAAACTCGAATTCAGTTATTTTAAGAACAAAACAAAATATTCTTTTAAAATCAATAGCTTAGTATAGTCCTTTCTTCCAGATATTTAGTGTCCCTTATTTCATAAAAAGCTTAATGATAAATTAATGCAAATTCCACTTCTCTAAGTCAATTCATCAGTAAAACTATGCAATATGAAATATTTGAGATTAATTTATTTTAATTTTGGTTTGTGTATATGAATTTCTGCCTGCACATCTATCTTTGCATCACATATATATCTGGTATCCACAGAGGCAAGAAGATGACATTGGTCTCCCTGGCACTGGAGTAACTGAAGATTGTGAGCTGCCATGTGGGCACTAGGAAATGAACCCGGGCCCTCTGCAAGAGCAGCAAATGCTCTTCGCTGTTGAGCTATTTCTCCAGCTCCAATATCAAGTCTTACTCTATATTAAATCATTATC